>NW_026963450.1:0-23621 GCF_036588685.1 Mytilus trossulus
TGACGTTATTCTGGTAAATCCATCTAATACAACCTTTATATATACAGAGTCAATGATTTGGTTGAATTTTATGGACATTGAAAGACCCGGGGGGTCTCAACCTCATTTAAGCGGTCTCGGGTAGGTTTTCGCTATATATTTTGAATATCCAACTGGCACTTTGGGCGCTCCGTAAACATAGAAGACAGGAAGTGTACCCAAATTCCTTTTAGTCACGTTTGTATCTACCTATTGACTAAATGTCTGTCAAATATTAGAAAGATTGAGAAATCAGGGGGCTCTCACCATTACCCTGTGCCCTTTGTCCTAAAATTTTGACATTTTTCGACTGAAAAGTGACAATCTTAGCCCTCCGTAGATATGGAAGATGACGTTATTCTGGTAAATCCATCTAATACAACCTTTATATATACAGAGTCAATGATTTGGTTGAATTTTATGGACATTGAAAGACCCGGGGGGTCTCAACCTCATTTAAGCGGTCTCGGGTAGGTTTTCGCTATATATTTTGAATATCCAACTGGCACTTTGGGCGCTCCGTAAACATAGAAGACAGGAAGTGTACCCAAATTCCTTTTAGTCACGTTTGTATCTACCTATTGACTAAATGTCTGTCAAATATTAGAAAGATTGAGAAATCAGGGGGCTCTCACCATTACCCTGTGCCCTTTGTCCTAAAATTTTGACATTTTTCGACTGAAAAGTGACAATCTTAGCCCTCCGTAGATATGGAAGATGACGTTATTCTGGTAAATCCATCTAATACAACCTTTATATATACAGAGTCAATGATTTGGTTGAATTTTATGGACATTGAAAGACCCGGGGGGTCTCAACCTCATTTAAGCGGTCTCGGGTAGGTTTTCGCTATATATTTTGAATATCCAACTGGCACTTTGGGCGCTCCGTAAACATAGAAGACAGGAAGTGTACCCAAATTCCTTTTAGTCACGTTTGTATCTACCTATTGACTAAATGTCTGTCAAATATTAGAAAGATTGAGAAATCAGGGGGCTCTCACCATTACCCTGTGCCCTTTGTCCTAAAATTTTGACATTTTTCGACTGAAAAGTGACAATCTTAGCCCTCCGTAGATATGGAAGATGACGTTATTCTGGTAAATCCATCTAATACAACCTTTATATATACAGAGTCAATGATTTGGTTGAATTTTATGGACATTGAAAGACCCGGGGGGTCTCAACCTCATTTAAGCGGTCTCGGGTAGGTTTTCGCTATATATTTTGAATATCCAACTGGCACTTTGGGCGCTCCGTAAACATAGAAGACAGGAAGTGTACCCAAATTCCTTTTAGTCACGTTTGTATCTACCTATTGACTAAATGTCTGTCAAATATTAGAAAGATTGAGAAATCAGGGGGCTCTCACCATTACCCTGTGCCCTTTGTCCTAAAATTTTGACATTTTTCGACTGAAAAGTGACAATCTTAGCCCTCCGTAGATATGGAAGATGACGTTATTCTGGTAAATCCATCTAATACAACCTTTATATATACAGAGTCAATGATTTGGTTGAATTTTATGGACATTGAAAGACCCGGGGGGTCTCAACCTCATTTAAGCGGTCTCGGGTAGGTTTTCGCTATATATTTTGAATATCCAACTGGCACTTTGGGCGCTCCGTAAACATAGAAGACAGGAAGTGTACCCAAATTCCTTTTAGTCACGTTTGTATCTACCTATTGACTAAATGTCTGTCAAATATTAGAAAGATTGAGAAATCAGGGGGCTCTCACCATTACCCTGTGCCCTTTGTCCTAAAATTTTGACATTTTTCGACTGAAAAGTGACAATCTTAGCCCTCCGTAGATATGGAAGATGACGTTATTCTGGTAAATCCATCTAATACAACCTTTATATATACAGAGTCAATGATTTGGTTGAATTTTATGGACATTGAAAGACCCGGGGGGTCTCAACCTCATTTAAGCGGTCTCGGGTAGGTTTTCGCTATATATTTTGAATATCCAACTGGCACTTTGGGCGCTCCGTAAACATAGAAGACAGGAAGTGTACCCAAATTCCTTTTAGTCACGTTTGTATCTACCTATTGACTAAATGTCTGTCAAATATTAGAAAGATTGAGAAATCAGGGGGCTCTCACCATTACCCTGTGCCCTTTGTCCTAAAATTTTGACATTTTTCGACTGAAAAGTGACAATCTTAGCCCTCCGTAGATATGGAAGATGACGTTATTCTGGTAAATCCATCTAATACAACCTTTATATATACAGAGTCAATGATTTGGTTGAATTTTATGGACATTGAAAGACCCGGGGGGTCTCAACCTCATTTAAGCGGTCTCGGGTAGGTTTTCGCTATATATTTTGAATATCCAACTGGCACTTTGGGCGCTCCGTAAACATAGAAGACAGGAAGTGTACCCAAATTCCTTTTAGTCACGTTTGTATCTACCTATTGACTAAATGTCTGTCAAATATTAGAAAGATTGAGAAATCAGGGGGCTCTCACCATTACCCTGTGCCCTTTGTCCTAAAATTTTGACATTTTTCGACTGAAAAGTGACAATCTTAGCCCTCCGTAGATATGGAAGATGACGTTATTCTGGTAAATCCATCTAATACAACCTTTATATATACAGAGTCAATGATTTGGTTGAATTTTATGGACATTGAAAGACCCGGGGGGTCTCAACCTCATTTAAGCGGTCTCGGGTAGGTTTTCGCTATATATTTTGAATATCCAACTGGCACTTTGGGCGCTCCGTAAACATAGAAGACAGGAAGTGTACCCAAATTCCTTTTAGTCACGTTTGTATCTACCTATTGACTAAATGTCTGTCAAATATTAGAAAGATTGAGAAATCAGGGGGCTCTCACCATTACCCTGTGCCCTTTGTCCTAAAATTTTGACATTTTTCGACTGAAAAGTGACAATCTTAGCCCTCCGTAGATATGGAAGATGACGTTATTCTGGTAAATCCATCTAATACAACCTTTATATATACAGAGTCAATGATTTGGTTGAATTTTATGGACATTGAAAGACCCGGGGGGTCTCAACCTCATTTAAGCGGTCTCGGGTAGGTTTTCGCTATATATTTTGAATATCCAACTGGCACTTTGGGCGCTCCGTAAACATAGAAGACAGGAAGTGTACCCAAATTCCTTTTAGTCACGTTTGTATCTACCTATTGACTAAATGTCTGTCAAATATTAGAAAGATTGAGAAATCAGGGGGCTCTCACCATTACCCTGTGCCCTTTGTCCTAAAATTTTGACATTTTTCGACTGAAAAGTGACAATCTTAGCCCTCCGTAGATATGGAAGATGACGTTATTCTGGTAAATCCATCTAATACAACCTTTATATATACAGAGTCAATGATTTGGTTGAATTTTATGGACATTGAAAGACCCGGGGGGTCTCAACCTCATTTAAGCGGTCTCGGGTAGGTTTTCGCTATATATTTTGAATATCCAACTGGCACTTTGGGCGCTCCGTAAACATAGAAGACAGGAAGTGTACCCAAATTCCTTTTAGTCACGTTTGTATCTACCTATTGACTAAATGTCTGTCAAATATTAGAAAGATTGAGAAATCAGGGGGCTCTCACCATTACCCTGTGCCCTTTGTCCTAAAATTTTGACATTTTTCGACTGAAAAGTGACAATCTTAGCCCTCCGTAGATATGGAAGATGACGTTATTCTGGTAAATCCATCTAATACAACCTTTATATATACAGAGTCAATGATTTGGTTGAATTTTATGGACATTGAAAGACCCGGGGGGTCTCAACCTCATTTAAGCGGTCTCGGGTAGGTTTTCGCTATATATTTTGAATATCCAACTGGCACTTTGGGCGCTCCGTAAACATAGAAGACAGGAAGTGTACCCAAATTCCTTTTAGTCACGTTTGTATCTACCTATTGACTAAATGTCTGTCAAATATTAGAAAGATTGAGAAATCAGGGGGCTCTCACCATTACCCTGTGCCCTTTGTCCTAAAATTTTGACATTTTTCGACTGAAAAGTGACAATCTTAGCCCTCCGTAGATATGGAAGATGACGTTATTCTGGTAAATCCATCTAATACAACCTTTATATATACAGAGTCAATGATTTGGTTGAATTTTATGGACATTGAAAGACCCGGGGGGTCTCAACCTCATTTAAGCGGTCTCGGGTAGGTTTTCGCTATATATTTTGAATATCCAACTGGCACTTTGGGCGCTCCGTAAACATAGAAGACAGGAAGTGTACCCAAATTCCTTTTAGTCACGTTTGTATCTACCTATTGACTAAATGTCTGTCAAATATTAGAAAGATTGAGAAATCAGGGGGCTCTCACCATTACCCTGTGCCCTTTGTCCTAAAATTTTGACATTTTTCGACTGAAAAGTGACAATCTTAGCCCTCCGTAGATATGGAAGATGACGTTATTCTGGTAAATCCATCTAATACAACCTTTATATATACAGAGTCAATGATTTGGTTGAATTTTATGGACATTGAAAGACCCGGGGGGTCTCAACCTCATTTAAGCGGTCTCGGGTAGGTTTTCGCTATATATTTTGAATATCCAACTGGCACTTTGGGCGCTCCGTAAACATAGAAGACAGGAAGTGTACCCAAATTCCTTTTAGTCACGTTTGTATCTACCTATTGACTAAATGTCTGTCAAATATTAGAAAGATTGAGAAATCAGGGGGCTCTCACCATTACCCTGTGCCCTTTGTCCTAAAATTTTGACATTTTTCGACTGAAAAGTGACAATCTTAGCCCTCCGTAGATATGGAAGATGACGTTATTCTGGTAAATCCATCTAATACAACCTTTATATATACAGAGTCAATGATTTGGTTGAATTTTATGGACATTGAAAGACCCGGGGGGTCTCAACCTCATTTAAGCGGTCTCGGGTAGGTTTTCGCTATATATTTTGAATATCCAACTGGCACTTTGGGCGCTCCGTAAACATAGAAGACAGGAAGTGTACCCAAATTCCTTTTAGTCACGTTTGTATCTACCTATTGACTAAATGTCTGTCAAATATTAGAAAGATTGAGAAATCAGGGGGCTCTCACCATTACCCTGTGCCCTTTGTCCTAAAATTTTGACATTTTTCGACTGAAAAGTGACAATCTTAGCCCTCCGTAGATATGGAAGATGACGTTATTCTGGTAAATCCATCTAATACAACCTTTATATATACAGAGTCAATGATTTGGTTGAATTTTATGGACATTGAAAGACCCGGGGGGTCTCAACCTCATTTAAGCGGTCTCGGGTAGGTTTTCGCTATATATTTTGAATATCCAACTGGCACTTTGGGCGCTCCGTAAACATAGAAGACAGGAAGTGTACCCAAATTCCTTTTAGTCACGTTTGTATCTACCTATTGACTAAATGTCTGTCAAATATTAGAAAGATTGAGAAATCAGGGGGCTCTCACCATTACCCTGTGCCCTTTGTCCTAAAATTTTGACATTTTTCGACTGAAAAGTGACAATCTTAGCCCTCCGTAGATATGGAAGATGACGTTATTCTGGTAAATCCATCTAATACAACCTTTATATATACAGAGTCAATGATTTGGTTGAATTTTATGGACATTGAAAGACCCGGGGGGTCTCAACCTCATTTAAGCGGTCTCGGGTAGGTTTTCGCTATATATTTTGAATATCCAACTGGCACTTTGGGCGCTCCGTAAACATAGAAGACAGGAAGTGTACCCAAATTCCTTTTAGTCACGTTTGTATCTACCTATTGACTAAATGTCTGTCAAATATTAGAAAGATTGAGAAATCAGGGGGCTCTCACCATTACCCTGTGCCCTTTGTCCTAAAATTTTGACATTTTTCGACTGAAAAGTGACAATCTTAGCCCTCCGTAGATATGGAAGATGACGTTATTCTGGTAAATCCATCTAATACAACCTTTATATATACAGAGTCAATGATTTGGTTGAATTTTATGGACATTGAAAGACCCGGGGGGTCTCAACCTCATTTAAGCGGTCTCGGGTAGGTTTTCGCTATATATTTTGAATATCCAACTGGCACTTTGGGCGCTCCGTAAACATAGAAGACAGGAAGTGTACCCAAATTCCTTTTAGTCACGTTTGTATCTACCTATTGACTAAATGTCTGTCAAATATTAGAAAGATTGAGAAATCAGGGGGCTCTCACCATTACCCTGTGCCCTTTGTCCTAAAATTTTGACATTTTTCGACTGAAAAGTGACAATCTTAGCCCTCCGTAGATATGGAAGATGACGTTATTCTGGTAAATCCATCTAATACAACCTTTATATATACAGAGTCAATGATTTGGTTGAATTTTATGGACATTGAAAGACCCGGGGGGTCTCAACCTCATTTAAGCGGTCTCGGGTAGGTTTTCGCTATATATTTTGAATATCCAACTGGCACTTTGGGCGCTCCGTAAACATAGAAGACAGGAAGTGTACCCAAATTCCTTTTAGTCACGTTTGTATCTACCTATTGACTAAATGTCTGTCAAATATTAGAAAGATTGAGAAATCAGGGGGCTCTCACCATTACCCTGTGCCCTTTGTCCTAAAATTTTGACATTTTTCGACTGAAAAGTGACAATCTTAGCCCTCCGTAGATATGGAAGATGACGTTATTCTGGTAAATCCATCTAATACAACCTTTATATATACAGAGTCAATGATTTGGTTGAATTTTATGGACATTGAAAGACCCGGGGGGTCTCAACCTCATTTAAGCGGTCTCGGGTAGGTTTTCGCTATATATTTTGAATATCCAACTGGCACTTTGGGCGCTCCGTAAACATAGAAGACAGGAAGTGTACCCAAATTCCTTTTAGTCACGTTTGTATCTACCTATTGACTAAATGTCTGTCAAATATTAGAAAGATTGAGAAATCAGGGGGCTCTCACCATTACCCTGTGCCCTTTGTCCTAAAATTTTGACATTTTTCGACTGAAAAGTGACAATCTTAGCCCTCCGTAGATATGGAAGATGACGTTATTCTGGTAAATCCATCTAATACAACCTTTATATATACAGAGTCAATGATTTGGTTGAATTTTATGGACATTGAAAGACCCGGGGGGTCTCAACCTCATTTAAGCGGTCTCGGGTAGGTTTTCGCTATATATTTTGAATATCCAACTGGCACTTTGGGCGCTCCGTAAACATAGAAGACAGGAAGTGTACCCAAATTCCTTTTAGTCACGTTTGTATCTACCTATTGACTAAATGTCTGTCAAATATTAGAAAGATTGAGAAATCAGGGGGCTCTCACCATTACCCTGTGCCCTTTGTCCTAAAATTTTGACATTTTTCGACTGAAAAGTGACAATCTTAGCCCTCCGTAGATATGGAAGATGACGTTATTCTGGTAAATCCATCTAATACAACCTTTATATATACAGAGTCAATGATTTGGTTGAATTTTATGGACATTGAAAGACCCGGGGGGTCTCAACCTCATTTAAGCGGTCTCGGGTAGGTTTTCGCTATATATTTTGAATATCCAACTGGCACTTTGGGCGCTCCGTAAACATAGAAGACAGGAAGTGTACCCAAATTCCTTTTAGTCACGTTTGTATCTACCTATTGACTAAATGTCTGTCAAATATTAGAAAGATTGAGAAATCAGGGGGCTCTCACCATTACCCTGTGCCCTTTGTCCTAAAATTTTGACATTTTTCGACTGAAAAGTGACAATCTTAGCCCTCCGTAGATATGGAAGATGACGTTATTCTGGTAAATCCATCTAATACAACCTTTATATATACAGAGTCAATGATTTGGTTGAATTTTATGGACATTGAAAGACCCGGGGGGTCTCAACCTCATTTAAGCGGTCTCGGGTAGGTTTTCGCTATATATTTTGAATATCCAACTGGCACTTTGGGCGCTCCGTAAACATAGAAGACAGGAAGTGTACCCAAATTCCTTTTAGTCACGTTTGTATCTACCTATTGACTAAATGTCTGTCAAATATTAGAAAGATTGAGAAATCAGGGGGCTCTCACCATTACCCTGTGCCCTTTGTCCTAAAATTTTGACATTTTTCGACTGAAAAGTGACAATCTTAGCCCTCCGTAGATATGGAAGATGACGTTATTCTGGTAAATCCATCTAATACAACCTTTATATATACAGAGTCAATGATTTGGTTGAATTTTATGGACATTGAAAGACCCGGGGGGTCTCAACCTCATTTAAGCGGTCTCGGGTAGGTTTTCGCTATATATTTTGAATATCCAACTGGCACTTTGGGCGCTCCGTAAACATAGAAGACAGGAAGTGTACCCAAATTCCTTTTAGTCACGTTTGTATCTACCTATTGACTAAATGTCTGTCAAATATTAGAAAGATTGAGAAATCAGGGGGCTCTCACCAATACCCTGGGCCCTTTGTCCTAAAATTTTGACATTTTTCGACTGAAAAGTGACAATCTTAGCCCTCCGTAGATATGGAAGATGACGTTATTCTGGTAAATCCATCTAATACAACCTTTATATATACAGAGTCAATGATTTGGTTGAATTTTATGGACATTGAAAGACCCGGGGGGTCTCAACCTCATTTAAGCGGTCTCGGGTAGGTTTTCGCTATATATTTTGAATATCCAACTGGCACTTTGGGCGCTCCGTAAACATAGAAGACAGGAAGTGTACCCAAATTCCTTTTAGTCACGTTTGTATCTACCTATTGACTAAATGTCTGTCAAATATTAGAAAGATTGAGAAATCAGGGGGCTCTCACCATTACCCTGTGCCCTTTGTCCTAAAATTTTGACATTTTTCGACTGAAAAGTGACAATCTTAGCCCTCCGTAGATATGGAAGATGACGTTATTCTGGTAAATCCATCTAATACAACCTTTATATATACAGAGTCAATGATTTGGTTGAATTTTATGGACATTGAAAGACCCGGGGGGTCTCAACCTCATTTAAGCGGTCTCGGGTAGGTTTTCGCTATATATTTTGAATATCCAACTGGCACTTTGGGCGCTCCGTAAACATAGAAGACAGGAAGTGTACCCAAATTCCTTTTAGTCACGTTTGTATCTACCTATTGACTAAATGTCTGTCAAATATTAGAAAGATTGAGAAATCAGGGGGCTCTCACCATTACCCTGTGCCCTTTGTCCTAAAATTTTGACATTTTTCGACTGAAAAGTGACAATCTTAGCCCTCCGTAGATATGGAAGATGACGTTATTCTGGTAAATCCATCTAATACAACCTTTATATATACAGAGTCAATGATTTGGTTGAATTTTATGGACATTGAAAGACCCGGGGGGTCTCAACCTCATTTAAGCGGTCTCGGGTAGGTTTTCGCTATATATTTTGAATATCCAACTGGCACTTTGGGCGCTCCGTAAACATAGAAGACAGGAAGTGTACCCAAATTCCTTTTAGTCACGTTTGTATCTACCTATTGACTAAATGTCTGTCAAATATTAGAAAGATTGAGAAATCAGGGGGCTCTCACCATTACCCTGTGCCCTTTGTCCTAAAATTTTGACATTTTTCGACTGAAAAGTGACAATCTTAGCCCTCCGTAGATATGGAAGATGACGTTATTCTGGTAAATCCATCTAATACAACCTTTATATATACAGAGTCAATGATTTGGTTGAATTTTATGGACATTGAAAGACCCGGGGGGTCTCAACCTCATTTAAGCGGTCTCGGGTAGGTTTTCGCTATATATTTTGAATATCCAACTGGCACTTTGGGCGCTCCGTAAACATAGAAGACAGGAAGTGTACCCAAATTCCTTTTAGTCACGTTTGTATCTACCTATTGACTAAATGTCTGTCAAATATTAGAAAGATTGAGAAATCAGGGGGCTCTCACCATTACCCTGTGCCCTTTGTCCTAAAATTTTGACATTTTTCGACTGAAAAGTGACAATCTTAGCCCTCCGTAGATATGGAAGATGACGTTATTCTGGTAAATCCATCTAATACAACCTTTATATATACAGAGTCAATGATTTGGTTGAATTTTATGGACATTGAAAGACCCGGGGGGTCTCAACCTCATTTAAGCGGTCTCGGGTAGGTTTTCGCTATATATTTTGAATATCCAACTGGCACTTTGGGCGCTCCGTAAACATAGAAGACAGGAAGTGTACCCAAATTCCTTTTAGTCACGTTTGTATCTACCTATTGACTAAATGTCTGTCAAATATTAGAAAGATTGAGAAATCAGGGGGCTCTCACCATTACCCTGTGCCCTTTGTCCTAAAATTTTGACATTTTTCGACTGAAAAGTGACAATCTTAGCCCTCCGTAGATATGGAAGATGACGTTATTCTGGTAAATCCATCTAATACAACCTTTATATATACAGAGTCAATGATTTGGTTGAATTTTATGGACATTGAAAGACCCGGGGGGTCTCAACCTCATTTAAGCGGTCTCGGGTAGGTTTTCGCTATATATTTTGAATATCCAACTGGCACTTTGGGCGCTCCGTAAACATAGAAGACAGGAAGTGTACCCAAATTCCTTTTAGTCACGTTTGTATCTACCTATTGACTAAATGTCTGTCAAATATTAGAAAGATTGAGAAATCAGGGGGCTCTCACCATTACCCTGTGCCCTTTGTCCTAAAATTTTGACATTTTTCGACTGAAAAGTGACAATCTTAGCCCTCCGTAGATATGGAAGATGACGTTATTCTGGTAAATCCATCTAATACAACCTTTATATATACAGAGTCAATGATTTGGTTGAATTTTATGGACATTGAAAGACCCGGGGGGTCTCAACCTCATTTAAGCGGTCTCGGGTAGGTTTTCGCTATATATTTTGAATATCCAACTGGCACTTTGGGCGCTCCGTAAACATAGAAGACAGGAAGTGTACCCAAATTCCTTTTAGTCACGTTTGTATCTACCTATTGACTAAATGTCTGTCAAATATTAGAAAGATTGAGAAATCAGGGGGCTCTCACCATTACCCTGTGCCCTTTGTCCTAAAATTTTGACATTTTTCGACTGAAAAGTGACAATCTTAGCCCTCCGTAGATATGGAAGATGACGTTATTCTGGTAAATCCATCTAATACAACCTTTATATATACAGAGTCAATGATTTGGTTGAATTTTATGGACATTGAAAGACCCGGGGGGTCTCAACCTCATTTAAGCGGTCTCGGGTAGGTTTTCGCTATATATTTTGAATATCCAACTGGCACTTTGGGCGCTCCGTAAACATAGAAGACAGGAAGTGTACCCAAATTCCTTTTAGTCACATTTGTATCTACCTATTGACTAAATGTCTGTCAAATATTAGAAAGATTGAGAAATCAGGGGGCTCTCACCATTACCCTGTGCCCTTTGTCCTAAAATTTTGACATTTTTCGACTGAAAAGTGACAATCTTAGCCCTCCGTAGATATGGAAGATGACGTTATTCTGGTAAATCCATCTAATACAACCTTTATATATACAGAGTCAATGATTTGGTTGAATTTTATGGACATTGAAAGACCCGGGGGGTCTCAACCTCATTTAAGCGGTCTCGGGTAGGTTTTCGCTATATATTTTGAATATCCAACTGGCACTTTGGGCGCTCCGTAAACATAGAAGACAGGAAGTGTACCCAAATTCCTTTTAGTCACGTTTGTATCTACCTATTGACTAAATGTCTGTCAAATATTAGAAAGATTGAGAAATCAGGGGGCTCTCACCATTACCCTGTGCCCTTTGTCCTAAAATTTTGACATTTTTCGACTGAAAAGTGACAATCTTAGCCCTCCGTAGATATGGAAGATGACGTTATTCTGGTAAATCCATCTAATACAACCTTTATATATACAGAGTCAATGATTTGGTTGAATTTTATGGACATTGAAAGACCCGGGGGGTCTCAACCTCATTTAAGCGGTCTCGGGTAGGTTTTCGCTATATATTTTGAATATCCAACTGGCACTTTGGGCGCTCCGTAAACATAGAAGACAGGAAGTGTACCCAAATTCCTTTTAGTCACGTTTGTATCTACCTATTGACTAAATGTCTGTCAAATATTAGAAAGATTGAGAAATCAGGGGGCTCTCACCATTACCCTGTGCCCTTTGTCCTAAAATTTTGACATTTTTCGACTGAAAAGTGACAATCTTAGCCCTCCGTAGATATGGAAGATGACGTTATTCTGGTAAATCCATCTAATACAACCTTTATATATACAGAGTCAATGATTTGGTTGAATTTTATGGACATTGAAAGACCCGGGGGGTCTCAACCTCATTTAAGCGGTCTCGGGTAGGTTTTCGCTATATATTTTGAATATCCAACTGGCACTTTGGGCGCTCCGTAAACATAGAAGACAGGAAGTGTACCCAAATTCCTTTTAGTCACGTTTGTATCTACCTATTGACTAAATGTCTGTCAAATATTAGAAAGATTGAGAAATCAGGGGGCTCTCACCATTACCCTGTGCCCTTTGTCCTAAAATTTTGACATTTTTCGACTGAAAAGTGACAATCTTAGCCCTCCGTAGATATGGAAGATGACGTTATTCTGGTAAATCCATCTAATACAACCTTTATATATACAGAGTCAATGATTTGGTTGAATTTTATGGACATTGAAAGACCCGGGGGGTCTCAACCTCATTTAAGCGGTCTCGGGTAGGTTTTCGCTATATATTTTGAATATCCAACTGGCACTTTGGGCGCTCCGTAAACATAGAAGACAGGAAGTGTACCCAAATTCCTTTTAGTCACGTTTGTATCTACCTATTGACTAAATGTCTGTCAAATATTAGAAAGATTGAGAAATCAGGGGGCTCTCACCATTACCCTGTGCCCTTTGTCCTAAAATTTTGACATTTTTCGACTGAAAAGTGACAATCTTAGCCCTCCGTAGATATGGAAGATGACGTTATTCTGGTAAATCCATCTAATACAACCTTTATATATACAGAGTCAATGATTTGGTTGAATTTTATGGACATTGAAAGACCCGGGGGGTCTCAACCTCATTTAAGCGGTCTCGGGTAGGTTTTCGCTATATATTTTGAATATCCAACTGGCACTTTGGGCGCTCCGTAAACATAGAAGACAGGAAGTGTACCCAAATTCCTTTTAGTCACGTTTGTATCTACCTATTGACTAAATGTCTGTCAAATATTAGAAAGATTGAGAAATCAGGGGGCTCTCACCATTACCCTGTGCCCTTTGTCCTAAAATTTTGACATTTTTCGACTGAAAAGTGACAATCTTAGCCCTCCGTAGATATGGAAGATGACGTTATTCTGGTAAATCCATCTAATACAACCTTTATATATACAGAGTCAATGATTTGGTTGAATTTTATGGACATTGAAAGACCCGGGGGGTCTCAACCTCATTTAAGCGGTCTCGGGTAGGTTTTCGCTATATATTTTGAATATCCAACTGGCACTTTGGGCGCTCCGTAAACATAGAAGACAGGAAGTGTACCCAAATTCCTTTTAGTCACGTTTGTATCTACCTATTGACTAAATGTCTGTCAAATATTAGAAAGATTGAGAAATCAGGGGGCTCTCACCATTACCCTGTGCCCTTTGTCCTAAAATTTTGACATTTTTCGACTGAAAAGTGACAATCTTAGCCCTCCGTAGATATGGAAGATGACGTTATTCTGGTAAATCCATCTAATACAACCTTTATATATACAGAGTCAATGATTTGGTTGAATTTTATGGACATTGAAAGACCCGGGGGGTCTCAACCTCATTTAAGCGGTCTCGGGTAGGTTTTCGCTATATATTTTGAATATCCAACTGGCACTTTGGGCGCTCCGTAAACATAGAAGACAGGAAGTGTACCCAAATTCCTTTTAGTCACGTTTGTATCTACCTATTGACTAAATGTCTGTCAAATATTAGAAAGATTGAGAAATCAGGGGGCTCTCACCATTACCCTGTGCCCTTTGTCCTAAAATTTTGACATTTTTCGACTGAAAAGTGACAATCTTAGCCCTCCGTAGATATGGAAGATGACGTTATTCTGGTAAATCCATCTAATACAACCTTTATATATACAGAGTCAATGATTTGGTTGAATTTTATGGACATTGAAAGACCCGGGGGGTCTCAACCTCATTTAAGCGGTCTCGGGTAGGTTTTCGCTATATATTTTGAATATCCAACTGGCACTTTGGGCGCTCCGTAAACATAGAAGACAGGAAGTGTACCCAAATTCCTTTTAGTCACGTTTGTATCTACCTATTGACTAAATGTCTGTCAAATATTAGAAAGATTGAGAAATCAGGGGGCTCTCACCATTACCCTGTGCCCTTTGTCCTAAAATTTTGACATTTTTCGACTGAAAAGTGACAATCTTAGCCCTCCGTAGATATGGAAGATGACGTTATTCTGGTAAATCCATCTAATACAACCTTTATATATACAGAGTCAATGATTTGGTTGAATTTTATGGACATTGAAAGACCCGGGGGGTCTCAACCTCATTTAAGCGGTCTCGGGTAGGTTTTCGCTATATATTTTGAATATCCAACTGGCACTTTGGGCGCTCCGTAAACATAGAAGACAGGAAGTGTACCCAAATTCCTTTTAGTCACGTTTGTATCTACCTATTGACTAAATGTCTGTCAAATATTAGAAAGATTGAGAAATCAGGGGGCTCTCACCATTACCCTGTGCCCTTTGTCCTAAAATTTTGACATTTTTCGACTGAAAAGTGACAATCTTAGCCCTCCGTAGATATGGAAGATGACGTTATTCTGGTAAATCCATCTAATACAACCTTTATATATACAGAGTCAATGATTTGGTTGAATTTTATGGACATTGAAAGACCCGGGGGGTCTCAACCTCATTTAAGCGGTCTCGGGTAGGTTTTCGCTATATATTTTGAATATCCAACTGGCACTTTGGGCGCTCCGTAAACATAGAAGACAGGAAGTGTACCCAAATTCCTTTTAGTCACGTTTGTATCTACCTATTGACTAAATGTCTGTCAAATATTAGAAAGATTGAGAAATCAGGGGGCTCTCACCATTACCCTGTGCCCTTTGTCCTAAAATTTTGACATTTTTCGACTGAAAAGTGACAATCTTAGCCCTCCGTAGATATGGAAGATGACGTTATTCTGGTAAATCCATCTAATACAACCTTTATATATACAGAGTCAATGATTTGGTTGAATTTTATGGACATTGAAAGACCCGGGGGGTCTCAACCTCATTTAAGCGGTCTCGGGTAGGTTTTCGCTATATATTTTGAATATCCAACTGGCACTTTGGGCGCTCCGTAAACATAGAAGACAGGAAGTGTACCCAAATTCCTTTTAGTCACGTTTGTATCTACCTATTGACTAAATGTCTGTCAAATATTAGAAAGATTGAGAAATCAGGGGGCTCTCACCATTACCCTGTGCCCTTTGTCCTAAAATTTTGACATTTTTCGACTGAAAAGTGACAATCTTAGCCCTCCGTAGATATGGAAGATGACGTTATTCTGGTAAATCCATCTAATACAACCTTTATATATACAGAGTCAATGATTTGGTTGAATTTTATGGACATTGAAAGACCCGGGGGGTCTCAACCTCATTTAAGCGGTCTCGGGTAGGTTTTCGCTATATATTTTGAATATCCAACTGGCACTTTGGGCGCTCCGTAAACATAGAAGACAGGAAGTGTACCCAAATTCCTTTTAGTCACGTTTGTATCTACCTATTGACTAAATGTCTGTCAAATATTAGAAAGATTGAGAAATCAGGGGGCTCTCACCATTACCCTGTGCCCTTTGTCCTAAAATTTTGACATTTTTCGACTGAAAAGTGACAATCTTAGCCCTCCGTAGATATGGAAGATGACGTTATTCTGGTAAATCCATCTAATACAACCTTTATATATACAGAGTCAATGATTTGGTTGAATTTTATGGACATTGAAAGACCCGGGGGGTCTCAACCTCATTTAAGCGGTCTCGGGTAGGTTTTCGCTATATATTTTGAATATCCAACTGGCACTTTGGGCGCTCCGTAAACATAGAAGACAGGAAGTGTACCCAAATTCCTTTTAGTCACGTTTGTATCTACCTATTGACTAAATGTCTGTCAAATATTAGAAAGATTGAGAAATCAGGGGGCTCTCACCATTACCCTGTGCCCTTTGTCCTAAAATTTTGACATTTTTCGACTGAAAAGTGACAATCTTAGCCCTCCGTAGATATGGAAGATGACGTTATTCTGGTAAATCCATCTAATACAACCTTTATATATACAGAGTCAATGATTTGGTTGAATTTTATGGACATTGAAAGACCCGGGGGGTCTCAACCTCATTTAAGCGGTCTCGGGTAGGTTTTCGCTATATATTTTGAATATCCAACTGGCACTTTGGGCGCTCCGTAAACATAGAAGACAGGAAGTGTACCCAAATTCCTTTTAGTCACGTTTGTATCTACCTATTGACTAAATGTCTGTCAAATATTAGAAAGATTGAGAAATCAGGGGGCTCTCACCATTACCCTGTGCCCTTTGTCCTAAAATTTTGACATTTTTCGACTGAAAAGTGACAATCTTAGCCCTCCGTAGATATGGAAGATGACGTTATTCTGGTAAATCCATCTAATACAACCTTTATATATACAGAGTCAATGATTTGGTTGAATTTTATGGACATTGAAAGACCCGGGGGGTCTCAACCTCATTTAAGCGGTCTCGGGTAGGTTTTCGCTATATATTTTGAATATCCAACTGGCACTTTGGGCGCTCCGTAAACATAGAAGACAGGAAGTGTACCCAAATTCCTTTTAGTCACGTTTGTATCTACCTATTGACTAAATGTCTGTCAAATATTAGAAAGATTGAGAAATCAGGGGGCTCTCACCATTACCCTGTGCCCTTTGTCCTAAAATTTTGACATTTTTCGACTGAAAAGTGACAATCTTAGCCCTCCGTAGATATGGAAGATGACGTTATTCTGGTAAATCCATCTAATACAACCTTTATATATACAGAGTCAATGATTTGGTTGAATTTTATGGACATTGAAAGACCCGGGGGGTCTCAACCTCATTTAAGCGGTCTCGGGTAGGTTTTCGCTATATATTTTGAATATCCAACTGGCACTTTGGGCGCTCCGTAAACATAGAAGACAGGAAGTGTACCCAAATTCCTTTTAGTCACGTTTGTATCTACCTATTGACTAAATGTCTGTCAAATATTAGAAAGATTGAGAAATCAGGGGGCTCTCACCATTACCCTGTGCCCTTTGTCCTAAAATTTTGACATTTTTCGACTGAAAAGTGACAATCTTAGCCCTCCGTAGATATGGAAGATGACGTTATTCTGGTAAATCCATCTAATACAACCTTTATATATACAGAGTCAATGATTTGGTTGAATTTTATGGACATTGAAAGACCCGGGGGGTCTCAACCTCATTTAAGCGGTCTCGGGTAGGTTTTCGCTATATATTTTGAATATCCAACTGGCACTTTGGGCGCTCCGTAAACATAGAAGACAGGAAGTGTACCCAAATTCCTTTTAGTCACGTTTGTATCTACCTATTGACTAAATGTCTGTCAAATATTAGAAAGATTGAGAAATCAGGGGGCTCTCACCATTACCCTGTGCCCTTTGTCCTAAAATTTTGACATTTTTCGACTGAAAAGTGACAATCTTAGCCCTCCGTAGATATGGAAGATGACGTTATTCTGGTAAATCCATCTAATACAACCTTTATATATACAGAGTCAATGATTTGGTTGAATTTTATGGACATTGAAAGACCCGGGGGGTCTCAACCTCATTTAAGCGGTCTCGGGTAGGTTTTCGCTATATATTTTGAATATCCAACTGGCACTTTGGGCGCTCCGTAAACATAGAAGACAGGAAGTGTACCCAAATTCCTTTTAGTCACGTTTGTATCTACCTATTGACTAAATGTCTGTCAAATATTAGAAAGATTGAGAAATCAGGGGGCTCTCACCATTACCCTGTGCCCTTTGTCCTAAAATTTTGACATTTTTCGACTGAAAAGTGACAATCTTAGCCCTCCGTAGATATGGAAGATGACGTTATTCTGGTAAATCCATCTAATACAACCTTTATATATACAGAGTCAATGATTTGGTTGAATTTTATGGACATTGAAAGACCCGGGGGGTCTCAACCTCATTTAAGCGGTCTCGGGTAGGTTTTCGCTATATATTTTGAATATCCAACTGGCACTTTGGGCGCTCCGTAAACATAGAAGACAGGAAGTGTACCCAAATTCCTTTTAGTCACGTTTGTATCTACCTATTGACTAAATGTCTGTCAAATATTAGAAAGATTGAGAAATCAGGGGGCTCTCACCATTACCCTGTGCCCTTTGTCCTAAAATTTTGACATTTTTCGACTGAAAAGTGACAATCTTAGCCCTCCGTAGATATGGAAGATGACGTTATTCTGGTAAATCCATCTAATACAACCTTTATATATACAGAGTCAATGATTTGGTTGAATTTTATGGACATTGAAAGACCCGGGGGGTCTCAACCTCATTTAAGCGGTCTCGGGTAGGTTTTCGCTATATATTTTGAATATCCAACTGGCACTTTGGGCGCTCCGTAAACATAGAAGACAGGAAGTGTACCCAAATTCCTTTTAGTCACGTTTGTATCTACCTATTGACTAAATGTCTGTCAAATATTAGAAAGATTGAGAAATCAGGGGGCTCTCACCATTACCCTGTGCCCTTTGTCCTAAAATTTTGACATTTTTCGACTGAAAAGTGACAATCTTAGCCCTCCGTAGATATGGAAGATGACGTTATTCTGGTAAATCCATCTAATACAACCTTTATATATACAGAGTCAATGATTTGGTTGAATTTTATGGACATTGAAAGACCCGGGGGGTCTCAACCTCATTTAAGCGGTCTCGGGTAGGTTTTCGCTATATATTTTGAATATCCAACTGGCACTTTGGGCGCTCCGTAAACATAGAAGACAGGAAGTGTACCCAAATTCCTTTTAGTCACGTTTGTATCTACCTATTGACTAAATGTCTGTCAAATATTAGAAAGATTGAGAAATCAGGGGGCTCTCACCATTACCCTGTGCCCTTTGTCCTAAAATTTTGACATTTTTCGACTGAAAAGTGACAATCTTAGCCCTCCGTAGATATGGAAGATGACGTTATTCTGGTAAATCCATCTAATACAACCTTTATATATACAGAGTCAATGATTTGGTTGAATTTTATGGACATTGAAAGACCCGGGGGGTCTCAACCTCATTTAAGCGGTCTCGGGTAGGTTTTCGCTATATATTTTGAATATCCAACTGGCACTTTGGGCGCTCCGTAAACATAGAAGACAGGAAGTGTACCCAAATTCCTTTTAGTCACGTTTGTATCTACCTATTGACTAAATGTCTGTCAAATATTAGAAAGATTGAGAAATCAGGGGGCTCTCACCATTACCCTGTGCCCTTTGTCCTAAAATTTTGACATTTTTCGACTGAAAAGTGACAATCTTAGCCCTCCGTAGATATGGAAGATGACGTTATTCTGGTAAATCCATCTAATACAACCTTTATATATACAGAGTCAATGATTTGGTTGAATTTTATGGACATTGAAAGACCCGGGGGGTCTCAACCTCATTTAAGCGGTCTCGGGTAGGTTTTCGCTATATATTTTGAATATCCAACTGGCACTTTGGGCGCTCCGTAAACATAGAAGACAGGAAGTGTACCCAAATTCCTTTTAGTCACGTTTGTATCTACCTATTGACTAAATGTCTGTCAAATATTAGAAAGATTGAGAAATCAGGGGGCTCTCACCATTACCCTGTGCCCTTTGTCCTAAAATTTTGACATTTTTCGACTGAAAAGTGACAATCTTAGCCCTCCGTAGATATGGAAGATGACGTTATTCTGGTAAATCCATCTAATACAACCTTTATATATACAGAGTCAATGATTTGGTTGAATTTTATGGACATTGAAAGACCCGGGGGGTCTCAACCTCATTTAAGCGGTCTCGGGTAGGTTTTCGCTATATATTTTGAATATCCAACTGGCACTTTGGGCGCTCCGTAAACATAGAAGACAGGAAGTGTACCCAAATTCCTTTTAGTCACGTTTGTATCTACCTATTGACTAAATGTCTGTCAAATATTAGAAAGATTGAGAAATCAGGGGGCTCTCACCATTACCCTGTGCCCTTTGTCCTAAAATTTTGACATTTTTCGACTGAAAAGTGACAATCTTAGCCCTCCGTAGATATGGAAGATGACGTTATTCTGGTAAATCCATCTAATACAACCTTTATATATACAGAGTCAATGATTTGGTTGAATTTTATGGACATTGAAAGACCCGGGGGGTCTCAACCTCATTTAAGCGGTCTCGGGTAGGTTTTCGCTATATATTTTGAATATCCAACTGGCACTTTGGGCGCTCCGTAAACATAGAAGACAGGAAGTGTACCCAAATTCCTTTTAGTCACGTTTGTATCTACCTATTGACTAAATGTCTGTCAAATATTAGAAAGATTGAGAAATCAGGGGGCTCTCACCATTACCCTGTGCCCTTTGTCCTAAAATTTTGACATTTTTCGACTGAAAAGTGACAATCTTAGCCCTCCGTAGATATGGAAGATGACGTTATTCTGGTAAATCCATCTAATACAACCTTTATATATACAGAGTCAATGATTTGGTTGAATTTTATGGACATTGAAAGACCCGGGGGGTCTCAACCTCATTTAAGCGGTCTCGGGTAGGTTTTCGCTATATATTTTGAATATCCAACTGGCACTTTGGGCGCTCCGTAAACATAGAAGACAGGAAGTGTACCCAAATTCCTTTTAGTCACGTTTGTATCTACCTATTGACTAAATGTCTGTCAAATATTAGAAAGATTGAGAAATCAGGGGGCTCTCACCATTACCCTGTGCCCTTTGTCCTAAAATTTTGACATTTTTCGACTGAAAAGTGACAATCTTAGCCCTCCGTAGATATGGAAGATGACGTTATTCTGGTAAATCCATCTAATACAACCTTTATATATACAGAGTCAATGATTTGGTTGAATTTTATGGACATTGAAAGACCCGGGGGGTCTCAACCTCATTTAAGCGGTCTCGGGTAGGTTTTCGCTATATATTTTGAATATCCAACTGGCACTTTGGGCGCTCCGTAAACATAGAAGACAGGAAGTGTACCCAAATTCCTTTTAGTCACGTTTGTATCTACCTATTGACTAAATGTCTGTCAAATATTAGAAAGATTGAGAAATCAGGGGGCTCTCACCATTACCCTGTGCCCTTTGTCCTAAAATTTTGACATTTTTCGACTGAAAAGTGACAATCTTAGCCCTCCGTAGATATGGAAGATGACGTTATTCTGGTAAATCCATCTAATACAACCTTTATATATACAGAGTCAATGATTTGGTTGAATTTTATGGACATTGAAAGACCCGGGGGGTCTCAACCTCATTTAAGCGGTCTCGGGTAGGTTTTCGCTATATATTTTGAATATCCAACTGGCACTTTGGGCGCTCCGTAAACATAGAAGACAGGAAGTGTACCCAAATTCCTTTTAGTCACGTTTGTATCTACCTATTGACTAAATGTCTGTCAAATATTAGAAAGATTGAGAAATCAGGGGGCTCTCACCATTACCCTGTGCCCTTTGTCCTAAAATTTTGACATTTTTCGACTGAAAAGTGACAATCTTAGCCCTCCGTAGATATGGAAGATGACGTTATTCTGGTAAATCCATCTAATACAACCTTTATATATACAGAGTCAATGATTTGGTTGAATTTTATGGACATTGAAAGACCCGGGGGGTCTCAACCTCATTTAAGCGGTCTCGGGTAGGTTTTCGCTATATATTTTGAATATCCAACTGGCACTTTGGGCGCTCCGTAAACATAGAAGACAGGAAGTGTACCCAAATTCCTTTTAGTCACGTTTGTATCTACCTATTGACTAAATGTCTGTCAAATATTAGAAAGATTGAGAAATCAGGGGGCTCTCACCATTACCCTGTGCCCTTTGTCCTAAAATTTTGACATTTTTCGACTGAAAAGTGACAATCTTAGCCCTCCGTAGATATGGAAGATGACGTTATTCTGGTAAATCCATCTAATACAACCTTTATATATACAGAGTCAATGATTTGGTTGAATTTTATGGACATTGAAAGACCCGGGGGGTCTCAACCTCATTTAAGCGGTCTCGGGTAGGTTTTCGCTATATATTTTGAATATCCAACTGGCACTTTGGGCGCTCCGTAAACATAGAAGACAGGAAGTGTACCCAAATTCCTTTTAGTCACGTTTGTATCTACCTATTGACTAAATGTCTGTCAAATATTAGAAAGATTGAGAAATCAGGGGGCTCTCACCATTACCCTGTGCCCTTTGTCCTAAAATTTTGACATTTTTCGACTGAAAAGTGACAATCTTAGCCCTCCGTAGATATGGAAGATGACGTTATTCTGGTAAATCCATCTAATACAACCTTTATATATACAGAGTCAATGATTTGGTTGAATTTTATGGACATTGAAAGACCCGGGGGGTCTCAACCTCATTTAAGCGGTCTCGGGTAGGTTTTCGCTATATATTTTGAATATCCAACTGGCACTTTGGGCGCTCCGTAAACATAGAAGACAGGAAGTGTACCCAAATTCCTTTTAGTCACGTTTGTATCTACCTATTGACTAAATGTCTGTCAAATATTAGAAAGATTGAGAAATCAGGGGGCTCTCACCATTACCCTGTGCCCTTTGTCCTAAAATTTTGACATTTTTCGACTGAAAAGTGACAATCTTAGCCCTCCGTAGATATGGAAGATGACGTTATTCTGGTAAATCCATCTAATACAACCTTTATATATACAGAGTCAATGATTTGGTTGAATTTTATGGACATTGAAAGACCCGGGGGGTCTCAACCTCATTTAAGCGGTCTCGGGTAGGTTTTCGCTATATATTTTGAATATCCAACTGGCACTTTGGGCGCTCCGTAAACATAGAAGACAGGAAGTGTACCCAAATTCCTTTTAGTCACGTTTGTATCTACCTATTGACTAAATGTCTGTCAAATATTAGAAAGATTGAGAAATCAGGGGGCTCTCACCATTACCCTGTGCCCTTTGTCCTAAAATTTTGACATTTTTCGACTGAAAAGTGACAATCTTAGCCCTCCGTAGATATGGAAGATGACGTTATTCTGGTAAATCCATCTAATACAACCTTTATATATACAGAGTCAATGATTTGGTTGAATTTTATGGACATTGAAAGACCCGGGGGGTCTCAACCTCATTTAAGCGGTCTCGGGTAGGTTTTCGCTATATATTTTGAATATCCAACTGGCACTTTGGGCGCTCCGTAAACATAGAAGACAGGAAGTGTACCCAAATTCCTTTTAGTCACGTTTGTATCTACCTATTGACTAAATGTCTGTCAAATATTAGAAAGATTGAGAAATCAGGGGGCTCTCACCATTACCCTGTGCCCTTTGTCCTAAAATTTTGACATTTTTCGACTGAAAAGTGACAATCTTAGCCCTCCGTAGATATGGAAGATGACGTTATTCTGGTAAATCCATCTAATACAACCTTTATATATACAGAGTCAATGATTTGGTTGAATTT
>NW_026963451.1:0-69983 GCF_036588685.1 Mytilus trossulus
CATTTGAGAGATAATTGATAAAATATTTCAAAAAATATAATATATCAGAATTTTTGTCTTTTGAAGTCACGTGTTATCTGTCCAAAAGTCACGTGACTTGCGAAAAAAAAGTAAAAAAATACAAAAGTCTTCCGAAAAAGGTCGTGTGGAGACTTTTATAAGGGCTAATAGGATAAAGTTTAAGTGTCAAAGTAATGTCCTAAGTCTGATAGACACAGGAAAGTTACCATTATGGTATAGTTGGAGGAAATACGTGCTATATGCCCCCAAACGTTGATGCCCGCAACATGCAAAATAACGGTTTTCAGCCGTTTTTTCGTCAAAAATCTTATACTTGACACAAATTTTAGCTTAAATTATGTTTTTCCAAGCAGCACATAGAATTTTGACTTTGAAAGTAAAGATTCAATGAATTACCAATAATTACTTTGGTGTTTTGGGCCTATGATGTTTTAGTTTAAAGGGGGGGGGGGGGGGGGGGGGGGGGTGCAATTAGGACAGACATTCTTTAAAAACATACAAACATTGTTTTTGAGTTGACTTTTGTATGTATTCATGACCCTCTTTTTGAAATTGAAAGTAAAGTTAAGTTAAGTTTCATTTAATATAGGAAATTATTTTTTCACCTCCGGCTTTGAGGTTCGAACATGCAATCTTCCTGCTACGGGCTAGTGCAGCTTCCCACTGAACCACGGGAGTTCCAGTTTAAAATGTCGAAATTTTAATACTTAACTCTTTCATAAAGCAACGAAGTGAAAGTAATCAAATAACCAGCCTGTTTACTGTTTTCGTTTAGAAATTAAGTCTCGATATAACATAAAATTGTTGTAAAACCCATTATTTTGAGCAAATATAGGATGATATCATACTTTAGTCTGCCATTTTTTTCTAGACGTTTACCGATTTCTTTATTTGAACAAAAGTGTTTTCGACATTTCCATAACCAGACACTTCAGAAACAATGTTCTGTTACATCTATTTCAACTTCGAAAAAAAAAAATTCATGACTTTTTGTCTTTTTTGTCTTTTTTTCAATTAATTTGGAAGGAAATGACCACAAATTGAGAGTGCATTACAAATAAATGATTGCGTTGGTATACTTTCAATCACTATTTTCACTTAAGTACAAGTTTTAATCATACTTTGAATAGTTTCCCTCAAAAATACACGGCGAAGTTAATAAAAAAAGTCATATTGCCCCTAAAATCAACAGTTTATTATCCCATACTCGACGGAAATATTAAGTTCAAATTAAATAAAAAACACGGTTTTTACAGGAGAAAACGTTGTCCGTTAGGGGCAATTTGATACCAAACCGTACTCGGAAGAAGTTTTAGGCACCGCTAATCACACAGCTGTGATATAGGGGATTGATTTGAGCCATCAACCACTTCTGTACGTCAACAAATGTCAAAGATTCAATACTTTGCGCAAGTTAGTTACCCAAAAATATAGCCCATCGGTACCAGAGTACCGATGGGAACAGGAAGGGGTTAAGAATGCTTAAGAATGCTTAACCCTTTCACGTTCCGCCAAATTGGACGTAAACTTATGGAAAGACACTAGCAAAGTTCAATCGCATATAGCATTCGCACTGAGGCTTACATAAAGGTCGTTTTAGGTTCATTTGAGAGATAATTGATAAAATATTTCAAAAAATATAATATATCAGAATTTTTGTCTTTTGAAGTCACGTGTTATCTGTCCAAAAGTCACGTGACTTGCGAAAAAAAAGTAAAAAAATACAAAAGTCTTCCGAAAAAGGTCGTGTGGAGACTTTTATAAGGGCTAATAGGATAAAGTTTAAGTGTCAAAGTAATGTCCTAAGTCTGATAGACACAGGAAAGTTACCATTATGGTATAGTTGGAGGAAATACGTGCTATATGCCCCCAAACGTTGATGCCCGCAACATGCAAAATAACGGTTTTCAGCCGTTTTTTCGTCAAAAATCTTATACTTGACACAAATTTTAGCTTAAATTATGTTTTTCCAAGCAGCACATAGAATTTTGACTTTGAAAGTAAAGATTCAATGAATTACCAATAATTACTTTGGTGTTTTGGGCCTATGATGTTTTAGTTTAAAGGGGGGGGGGGGTGCAATTAGGACAGACATTCTTTAAAAACATACAAACATTGTTTTTGAGTTGACTTTTGTATGTATTCATGACCCTCTTTTTGAAATTGAAAGTAAAGTTAAGTTAAGTTTCATTTAATATAGGAAATTATTTTTTCACCTCCGGCTTTGAGGTTCGAACATGCAATCTTCCTGCTACGGGCTAGTGCAGCTTCCCACTGAACCACGGGAGTTCCAGTTTAAAATGTCGAAATTTTAATACTTAACTCTTTCATAAAGCAACGAAGTGAAAGTAATCAAATAACCAGCCTGTTTACTGTTTTCGTTTAGAAATTAAGTCTCGATATAACATAAAATTGTTGTAAAACCCATTATTTTGAGCAAATATAGGATGATATCATACTTTAGTCTGCCATTTTTTTCTAGACGTTTACCGATTTCTTTATTTGAACAAAAGTGTTTTCGACATTTCCATAACCAGACACTTCAGAAACAATGTTCTGTTACATCTATTTCAACTTCGAAAAAAAAAAATTCATGACTTTTTGTCTTTTTTGTCTTTTTTTCAATTAATTTGGAAGGAAATGACCACAAATTGAGAGTGCATTACAAATAAATGATTGCGTTGGTATACTTTCAATCACTATTTTCACTTAAGTACAAGTTTTAATCATACTTTGAATAGTTTCCCTCAAAAATACACGGCGAAGTTAATAAAAAAAGTCATATTGCCCCTAAAATCAACAGTTTATTATCCCATACTCGACGGAAATATTAAGTTCAAATTAAATAAAAAACACGGTTTTTACAGGAGAAAACGTTGTCCGTTAGGGGCAATTTGATACCAAACCGTACTCGGAAGAAGTTTTAGGCACCGCTAATCACACAGCTGTGATATAGGGGATTGATTTGAGCCATCAACCACTTCTGTACGTCAACAAATGTCAAAGATTCAATACTTTGCGCAAGTTAGTTACCCAAAAATATAGCCCATCGGTACCAGAGTACCGATGGGAACAGGAAGGGGTTAAGAATGCTTAAGAATGCTTAACCCTTTCACGTTCCGCCAAATTGGACGTAAACTTATGGAAAGACACTAGCAAAGTTCAATCGCATATAGCATTCGCACTGAGGCTTACATAAAGGTCGTTTTAGGTTCATTTGAGAGATAATTGATAAAATATTTCAAAAAATATAATATATCAGAATTTTTGTCTTTTGAAGTCACGTGTTATCTGTCCAAAAGTCACGTGACTTGCGAAAAAAAAGTAAAAAAATACAAAAGTCTTCCGAAAAAGGTCGTGTGGAGACTTTTATAAGGGCTAATAGGATAAAGTTTAAGTGTCAAAGTAATGTCCTAAGTCTGATAGACACAGGAAAGTTACCATTATGGTATAGTTGGAGGAAATACGTGCTATATGCCCCCAAACGTTGATGCCCGCAACATGCAAAATAACGGTTTTCAGCCGTTTTTTCGTCAAAAATCTTATACTTGACACAAATTTTAGCTTAAATTATGTTTTTCCAAGCAGCACATAGAATTTTGACTTTGAAAGTAAAGATTCAATGAATTACCAATAATTACTTTGGTGTTTTGGGCCTATGATGTTTTAGTTTAAAGGGGGGGGGGGGGGGGGGGTGCAATTAGGACAGACATTCTTTAAAAACATACAAACATTGTTTTTGAGTTGACTTTTGTATGTATTCATGACCCTCTTTTTGAAATTGAAAGTAAAGTTAAGTTAAGTTTCATTTAATATAGGAAATTATTTTTTCACCTCCGGCTTTGAGGTTCGAACATGCAATCTTCCTGCTACGGGCTAGTGCAGCTTCCCACTGAACCACGGGAGTTCCAGTTTAAAATGTCGAAATTTTAATACTTAACTCTTTCATAAAGCAACGAAGTGAAAGTAATCAAATAACCAGCCTGTTTACTGTTTTCGTTTAGAAATTAAGTCTCGATATAACATAAAATTGTTGTAAAACCCATTATTTTGAGCAAATATAGGATGATATCATACTTTAGTCTGCCATTTTTTTCTAGACGTTTACCGATTTCTTTATTTGAACAAAAGTGTTTTCGACATTTCCATAACCAGACACTTCAGAAACAATGTTCTGTTACATCTATTTCAACTTCGAAAAAAAAAAATTCATGACTTTTTGTCTTTTTTGTCTTTTTTTCAATTAATTTGGAAGGAAATGACCACAAATTGAGAGTGCATTACAAATAAATGATTGCGTTGGTATACTTTCAATCACTATTTTCACTTAAGTACAAGTTTTAATCATACTTTGAATAGTTTCCCTCAAAAATACACGGCGAAGTTAATAAAAAAAGTCATATTGCCCCTAAAATCAACAGTTTATTATCCCATACTCGACGGAAATATTAAGTTCAAATTAAATAAAAAACACGGTTTTTACAGGAGAAAACGTTGTCCGTTAGGGGCAATTTGATACCAAACCGTACTCGGAAGAAGTTTTAGGCACCGCTAATCACACAGCTGTGATATAGGGGATTGATTTGAGCCATCAACCACTTCTGTACGTCAACAAATGTCAAAGATTCAATACTTTGCGCAAGTTAGTTACCCAAAAATATAGCCCATCGGTACCAGAGTACCGATGGGAACAGGAAGGGGTTAAGAATGCTTAAGAATGCTTAACCCTTTCACGTTCCGCCAAATTGGACGTAAACTTATGGAAAGACACTAGCAAAGTTCAATCGCATATAGCATTCGCACTGAGGCTTACATAAAGGTCGTTTTAGGTTCATTTGAGAGATAATTGATAAAATATTTCAAAAAATATAATATATCAGAATTTTTGTCTTTTGAAGTCACGTGTTATCTGTCCAAAAGTCACGTGACTTGCGAAAAAAAAGTAAAAAAATACAAAAGTCTTCCGAAAAAGGTCGTGTGGAGACTTTTATAAGGGCTAATAGGATAAAGTTTAAGTGTCAAAGTAATGTCCTAAGTCTGATAGACACAGGAAAGTTACCATTATGGTATAGTTGGAGGAAATACGTGCTATATGCCCCCAAACGTTGATGCCCGCAACATGCAAAATAACGGTTTTCAGCCGTTTTTTCGTCAAAAATCTTATACTTGACACAAATTTTAGCTTAAATTATGTTTTTCCAAGCAGCACATAGAATTTTGACTTTGAAAGTAAAGATTCAATGAATTACCAATAATTACTTTGGTGTTTTGGGCCTATGATGTTTTAGTTTAAAGGGGGGGGGGGGGGGGGGGGGGGGTGCAATTAGGACAGACATTCTTTAAAAACATACAAACATTGTTTTTGAGTTGACTTTTGTATGTATTCATGACCCTCTTTTTGAAATTGAAAGTAAAGTTAAGTTAAGTTTCATTTAATATAGGAAATTATTTTTTCACCTCCGGCTTTGAGGTTCGAACATGCAATCTTCCTGCTACGGGCTAGTGCAGCTTCCCACTGAACCACGGGAGTTCCAGTTTAAAATGTCGAAATTTTAATACTTAACTCTTTCATAAAGCAACGAAGTGAAAGTAATCAAATAACCAGCCTGTTTACTGTTTTCGTTTAGAAATTAAGTCTCGATATAACATAAAATTGTTGTAAAACCCATTATTTTGAGCAAATATAGGATGATATCATACTTTAGTCTGCCATTTTTTTCTAGACGTTTACCGATTTCTTTATTTGAACAAAAGTGTTTTCGACATTTCCATAACCAGACACTTCAGAAACAATGTTCTGTTACATCTATTTCAACTTCGAAAAAAAAAAATTCATGACTTTTTGTCTTTTTTGTCTTTTTTTCAATTAATTTGGAAGGAAATGACCACAAATTGAGAGTGCATTACAAATAAATGATTGCGTTGGTATACTTTCAATCACTATTTTCACTTAAGTACAAGTTTTAATCATACTTTGAATAGTTTCCCTCAAAAATACACGGCGAAGTTAATAAAAAAAGTCATATTGCCCCTAAAATCAACAGTTTATTATCCCATACTCGACGGAAATATTAAGTTCAAATTAAATAAAAAACACGGTTTTTACAGGAGAAAACGTTGTCCGTTAGGGGCAATTTGATACCAAACCGTACTCGGAAGAAGTTTTAGGCACCGCTAATCACACAGCTGTGATATAGGGGATTGATTTGAGCCATCAACCACTTCTGTACGTCAACAAATGTCAAAGATTCAATACTTTGCGCAAGTTAGTTACCCAAAAATATAGCCCATCGGTACCAGAGTACCGATGGGAACAGGAAGGGGTTAAGAATGCTTAAGAATGCTTAACCCTTTCACGTTCCGCCAAATTGGACGTAAACTTATGGAAAGACACTAGCAAAGTTCAATCGCATATAGCATTCGCACTGAGGCTTACATAAAGGTCGTTTTAGGTTCATTTGAGAGATAATTGATAAAATATTTCAAAAAATATAATATATCAGAATTTTTGTCTTTTGAAGTCACGTGTTATCTGTCCAAAAGTCACGTGACTTGCGAAAAAAAAGTAAAAAAATACAAAAGTCTTCCGAAAAAGGTCGTGTGGAGACTTTTATAAGGGCTAATAGGATAAAGTTTAAGTGTCAAAGTAATGTCCTAAGTCTGATAGACACAGGAAAGTTACCATTATGGTATAGTTGGAGGAAATACGTGCTATATGCCCCCAAACGTTGATGCCCGCAACATGCAAAATAACGGTTTTCAGCCGTTTTTTCGTCAAAAATCTTATACTTGACACAAATTTTAGCTTAAATTATGTTTTTCCAAGCAGCACATAGAATTTTGACTTTGAAAGTAAAGATTCAATGAATTACCAATAATTACTTTGGTGTTTTGGGCCTATGATGTTTTAGTTTAAAGGGGGGGGGGGGGGGGGGTGCAATTAGGACAGACATTCTTTAAAAACATACAAACATTGTTTTTGAGTTGACTTTTGTATGTATTCATGACCCTCTTTTTGAAATTGAAAGTAAAGTTAAGTTAAGTTTCATTTAATATAGGAAATTATTTTTTCACCTCCGGCTTTGAGGTTCGAACATGCAATCTTCCTGCTACGGGCTAGTGCAGCTTCCCACTGAACCACGGGAGTTCCAGTTTAAAATGTCGAAATTTTAATACTTAACTCTTTCATAAAGCAACGAAGTGAAAGTAATCAAATAACCAGCCTGTTTACTGTTTTCGTTTAGAAATTAAGTCTCGATATAACATAAAATTGTTGTAAAACCCATTATTTTGAGCAAATATAGGATGATATCATACTTTAGTCTGCCATTTTTTTCTAGACGTTTACCGATTTCTTTATTTGAACAAAAGTGTTTTCGACATTTCCATAACCAGACACTTCAGAAACAATGTTCTGTTACATCTATTTCAACTTCGAAAAAAAAAAATTCATGACTTTTTGTCTTTTTTGTCTTTTTTTCAATTAATTTGGAAGGAAATGACCACAAATTGAGAGTGCATTACAAATAAATGATTGCGTTGGTATACTTTCAATCACTATTTTCACTTAAGTACAAGTTTTAATCATACTTTGAATAGTTTCCCTCAAAAATACACGGCGAAGTTAATAAAAAAAGTCATATTGCCCCTAAAATCAACAGTTTATTATCCCATACTCGACGGAAATATTAAGTTCAAATTAAATAAAAAACACGGTTTTTACAGGAGAAAACGTTGTCCGTTAGGGGCAATTTGATACCAAACCGTACTCGGAAGAAGTTTTAGGCACCGCTAATCACACAGCTGTGATATAGGGGATTGATTTGAGCCATCAACCACTTCTGTACGTCAACAAATGTCAAAGATTCAATACTTTGCGCAAGTTAGTTACCCAAAAATATAGCCCATCGGTACCAGAGTACCGATGGGAACAGGAAGGGGTTAAGAATGCTTAAGAATGCTTAACCCTTTCACGTTCCGCCAAATTGGACGTAAACTTATGGAAAGACACTAGCAAAGTTCAATCGCATATAGCATTCGCACTGAGGCTTACATAAAGGTCGTTTTAGGTTCATTTGAGAGATAATTGATAAAATATTTCAAAAAATATAATATATCAGAATTTTTGTCTTTTGAAGTCACGTGTTATCTGTCCAAAAGTCACGTGACTTGCGAAAAAAAAGTAAAAAAATACAAAAGTCTTCCGAAAAAGGTCGTGTGGAGACTTTTATAAGGGCTAATAGGATAAAGTTTAAGTGTCAAAGTAATGTCCTAAGTCTGATAGACACAGGAAAGTTACCATTATGGTATAGTTGGAGGAAATACGTGCTATATGCCCCCAAACGTTGATGCCCGCAACATGCAAAATAACGGTTTTCAGCCGTTTTTTCGTCAAAAATTTTATACTTGACACAAATTTTAGCTTAAATTATGTTTTTCCAAGCAGCACATAGAATTTTGACTTTGAAAGTAAAGATTCAATGAATTACCAATAATTACTTTGGTGTTTTGGGCCTATGATGTTTTAGTTTAAAGGGGGGGGGGGGGGGTGCAATTAGGACAGACATTCTTTAAAAACATACAAACATTGTTTTTGAGTTGACTTTTGTATGTATTCATGACCCTCTTTTTGAAATTGAAAGTAAAGTTAAGTTAAGTTTCATTTAATATAGGAAATTATTTTTTCACCTCCGGCTTTGAGGTTCGAACATGCAATCTTCCTGCTACGGGCTAGTGCAGCTTCCCACTGAACCACGGGAGTTCCAGTTTAAAATGTCGAAATTTTAATACTTAACTCTTTCATAAAGCAACGAAGTGAAAGTAATCAAATAACCAGCCTGTTTACTGTTTTCGTTTAGAAATTAAGTCTCGATATAACATAAAATTGTTGTAAAACCCATTATTTTGAGCAAATATAGGATGATATCATACTTTAGTCTGCCATTTTTTTCTAGACGTTTACCGATTTCTTTATTTGAACAAAAGTGTTTTCGACATTTCCATAACCAGACACTTCAGAAACAATGTTCTGTTACATCTATTTCAACTTCGAAAAAAAAAAATTCATGACTTTTTGTCTTTTTTGTCTTTTTTTCAATTAATTTGGAAGGAAATGACCACAAATTGAGAGTGCATTACAAATAAATGATTGCGTTGGTATACTTTCAATCACTATTTTCACTTAAGTACAAGTTTTAATCATACTTTGAATAGTTTCCCTCAAAAATACACGGCGAAGTTAATAAAAAAAGTCATATTGCCCCTAAAATCAACAGTTTATTATCCCATACTCGACGGAAATATTAAGTTCAAATTAAATAAAAAACACGGTTTTTACAGGAGAAAACGTTGTCCGTTAGGGGCAATTTGATACCAAACCGTACTCGGAAGAAGTTTTAGGCACCGCTAATCACACAGCTGTGATATAGGGGATTGATTTGAGCCATCAACCACTTCTGTACGTCAACAAATGTCAAAGATTCAATACTTTGCGCAAGTTAGTTACCCAAAAATATAGCCCATCGGTACCAGAGTACCGATGGGAACAGGAAGGGGTTAAGAATGCTTAAGAATGCTTAACCCTTTCACGTTCCGCCAAATTGGACGTAAACTTATGGAAAGACACTAGCAAAGTTCAATCGCATATAGCATTCGCACTGAGGCTTACATAAAGGTCGTTTTAGGTTCATTTGAGAGATAATTGATAAAATATTTCAAAAAATATAATATATCAGAATTTTTGTCTTTTGAAGTCACGTGTTATCTGTCCAAAAGTCACGTGACTTGCGAAAAAAAAGTAAAAAAATACAAAAGTCTTCCGAAAAAGGTCGTGTGGAGACTTTTATAAGGGCTAATAGGATAAAGTTTAAGTGTCAAAGTAATGTCCTAAGTCTGATAGACACAGGAAAGTTACCATTATGGTATAGTTGGAGGAAATACGTGCTATATGCCCCCAAACGTTGATGCCCGCAACATGCAAAATAACGGTTTTCAGCCGTTTTTTCGTCAAAAATCTTATACTTGACACAAATTTTAGCTTAAATTATGTTTTTCCAAGCAGCACATAGAATTTTGACTTTGAAAGTAAAGATTCAATGAATTACCAATAATTACTTTGGTGTTTTGGGCCTATGATGTTTTAGTTTAAAGGGGGGGGGGGGTGCAATTAGGACAGACATTCTTTAAAAACATACAAACATTGTTTTTGAGTTGACTTTTGTATGTATTCATGACCCTCTTTTTGAAATTGAAAGTAAAGTTAAGTTAAGTTTCATTTAATATAGGAAATTATTTTTTCACCTCCGGCTTTGAGGTTCGAACATGCAATCTTCCTGCTACGGGCTAGTGCAGCTTCCCACTGAACCACGGGAGTTCCAGTTTAAAATGTCGAAATTTTAATACTTAACTCTTTCATAAAGCAACGAAGTGAAAGTAATCAAATAACCAGCCTGTTTACTGTTTTCGTTTAGAAATTAAGTCTCGATATAACATAAAATTGTTGTAAAACCCATTATTTTGAGCAAATATAGGATGATATCATACTTTAGTCTGCCATTTTTTTCTAGACGTTTACCGATTTCTTTATTTGAACAAAAGTGTTTTCGACATTTCCATAACCAGACACTTCAGAAACAATGTTCTGTTACATCTATTTCAACTTCGAAAAAAAAAAATTCATGACTTTTTGTCTTTTTTGTCTTTTTTTCAATTAATTTGGAAGGAAATGACCACAAATTGAGAGTGCATTACAAATAAATGATTGCGTTGGTATACTTTCAATCACTATTTTCACTTAAGTACAAGTTTTAATCATACTTTGAATAGTTTCCCTCAAAAATACACGGCGAAGTTAATAAAAAAAGTCATATTGCCCCTAAAATCAACAGTTTATTATCCCATACTCGACGGAAATATTAAGTTCAAATTAAATAAAAAACACGGTTTTTACAGGAGAAAACGTTGTCCGTTAGGGGCAATTTGATACCAAACCGTACTCGGAAGAAGTTTTAGGCAACGCTAATCACACAGCTGTGATATAGGGGATTGATTTGAGCCATCAACCACTTCTGTACGTCAACAAATGTCAAAGATTCAATACTTTGCGCAAGTTAGTTACCCAAAAATATAGCCCATCGGTACCAGAGTACCGATGGGAACAGGAAGGGGTTAAGAATGCTTAAGAATGCTTAACCCTTTCACGTTCCGCCAAATTGGACGTAAACTTATGGAAAGACACTAGCAAAGTTCAATCGCATATAGCATTCGCACTGAGGCTTACATAAAGGTCGTTTTAGGTTCATTTGAGAGATAATTGATAAAATATTTCAAAAAATATAATATATCAGAATTTTTGTCTTTTGAAGTCACGTGTTATCTGTCCAAAAGTCACGTGACTTGCGAAAAAAAAGTAAAAAAATACAAAAGTCTTCCGAAAAAGGTCGTGTGGAGACTTTTATAAGGGCTAATAGGATAAAGTTTAAGTGTCAAAGTAATGTCCTAAGTCTGATAGACACAGGAAAGTTACCATTATGGTATAGTTGGAGGAAATACGTGCTATATGCCCCCAAACGTTGATGCCCGCAACATGCAAAATAACGGTTTTCAGCCGTTTTTTCGTCAAAAATCTTATACTTGACACAAATTTTAGCTTAAATTATGTTTTTCCAAGCAGCACATAGAATTTTGACTTTGAAAGTAAAGATTCAATGAATTACCAATAATTACTTTGGTGTTTTGGGCCTATGATGTTTTAGTTTAAAGGGGGGGGGGGGGTGCAATTAGGACAGACATTCTTTAAAAACATACAAACATTGTTTTTGAGTTGACTTTTGTATGTATTCATGACCCTCTTTTTGAAATTGAAAGTAAAGTTAAGTTAAGTTTCATTTAATATAGGAAATTATTTTTTCACCTCCGGCTTTGAGGTTCGAACATGCAATCTTCCTGCTACGGGCTAGTGCAGCTTCCCACTGAACCACGGGAGTTCCAGTTTAAAATGTCGAAATTTTAATACTTAACTCTTTCATAAAGCAACGAAGTGAAAGTAATCAAATAACCAGCCTGTTTACTGTTTTCGTTTAGAAATTAAGTCTCGATATAACATAAAATTGTTGTAAAACCCATTATTTTGAGCAAATATAGGATGATATCATACTTTAGTCTGCCATTTTTTTCTAGACGTTTACCGATTTCTTTATTTGAACAAAAGTGTTTTCGACATTTCCATAACCAGACACTTCAGAAACAATGTTCTGTTACATCTATTTCAACTTCGAAAAAAAAAAATTCATGACTTTTTGTCTTTTTTGTCTTTTTTTCAATTAATTTGGAAGGAAATGACCACAAATTGAGAGTGCATTACAAATAAATGATTGCGTTGGTATACTTTCAATCACTATTTTCACTTAAGTACAAGTTTTAATCATACTTTGAATAGTTTCCCTCAAAAATACACGGCGAAGTTAATAAAAAAAGTCATATTGCCCCTAAAATCAACAGTTTATTATCCCATACTCGACGGAAATATTAAGTTCAAATTAAATAAAAAACACGGTTTTTACAGGAGAAAACGTTGTCCGTTAGGGGCAATTTGATACCAAACCGTACTCGGAAGAAGTTTTAGGCACCGCTAATCACACAGCTGTGATATAGGGGATTGATTTGAGCCATCAACCACTTCTGTACGTCAACAAATGTCAAAGATTCAATACTTTGCGCAAGTTAGTTACCCAAAAATATAGCCCATCGGTACCAGAGTACCGATGGGAACAGGAAGGGGTTAAGAATGCTTAAGAATGCTTAACCCTTTCACGTTCCGCCAAATTGGACGTAAACTTATGGAAAGACACTAGCAAAGTTCAATCGCATATAGCATTCGCACTGAGGCTTACATAAAGGTCGTTTTAGGTTCATTTGAGAGATAATTGATAAAATATTTCAAAAAATATAATATATCAGAATTTTTGTCTTTTGAAGTCACGTGTTATCTGTCCAAAAGTCACGTGACTTGCGAAAAAAAAGTAAAAAAATACAAAAGTCTTCCGAAAAAGGTCGTGTGGAGACTTTTATAAGGGCTAATAGGATAAAGTTTAAGTGTCAAAGTAATGTCCTAAGTCTGATAGACACAGGAAAGTTACCATTATGGTATAGTTGGAGGAAATACGTGCTATATGCCCCCAAACGTTGATGCCCGCAACATGCAAAATAACGGTTTTCAGCCGTTTTTTCGTCAAAAATCTTATACTTGACACAAATTTTAGCTTAAATTATGTTTTTCCAAGCAGCACATAGAATTTTGACTTTGAAAGTAAAGATTCAATGAATTACCAATAATTACTTTGGTGTTTTGGGCCTATGATGTTTTAGTTTAAAGGGGGGGGGGGGGGGGTGCAATTAGGACAGACATTCTTTAAAAACATACAAACATTGTTTTTGAGTTGACTTTTGTATGTATTCATGACCCTCTTTTTGAAATTGAAAGTAAAGTTAAGTTAAGTTTCATTTAATATAGGAAATTATTTTTTCACCTCCGGCTTTGAGGTTCGAACATGCAATCTTCCTGCTACGGGCTAGTGCAGCTTCCCACTGAACCACGGGAGTTCCAGTTTAAAATGTCGAAATTTTAATACTTAACTCTTTCATAAAGCAACGAAGTGAAAGTAATCAAATAACCAGCCTGTTTACTGTTTTCGTTTAGAAATTAAGTCTCGATATAACATAAAATTGTTGTAAAACCCATTATTTTGAGCAAATATAGGATGATATCATACTTTAGTCTGCCATTTTTTTCTAGACGTTTACCGATTTCTTTATTTGAACAAAAGTGTTTTCGACATTTCCATAACCAGACACTTCAGAAACAATGTTCTGTTACATCTATTTCAACTTCGAAAAAAAAAAATTCATGACTTTTTGTCTTTTTTGTCTTTTTTTCAATTAATTTGGAAGGAAATGACCACAAATTGAGAGTGCATTACAAATAAATGATTGCGTTGGTATACTTTCAATCACTATTTTCACTTAAGTACAAGTTTTAATCATACTTTGAATAGTTTCCCTCAAAAATACACGGCGAAGTTAATAAAAAAAGTCATATTGCCCCTAAAATCAACAGTTATTATCCCATACTCGACGGAAATATTAAGTTCAAATTAAATAAAAAACACGGTTTTTACAGGAGAAAACGTTGTCCGTTAGGGGCAATTTGATACCAAACCGTACTCGGAAGAAGTTTTAGGCACCGCTAATCACACAGCTGTGATATAGGGGATTGATTTGAGCCATCAACCACTTCTGTACGTCAACAAATGTCAAAGATTCAATACTTTGCGCAAGTTAGTTACCCAAAAATATAGCCCATCGGTACCAGAGTACCGATGGGAACAGGAAGGGGTTAAGAATGCTTAAGAATGCTTAACCCTTTCACGTTCCGCCAAATTGGACGTAAACTTATGGAAAGACACTAGCAAAGTTCAATCGCATATAGCATTCGCACTGAGGCTTACATAAAGGTCGTTTTAGGTTCATTTGAGAGATAATTGATAAAATATTTCAAAAAATATAATATATCAGAATTTTTGTCTTTTGAAGTCACGTGTTATCTGTCCAAAAGTCACGTGACTTGCGAAAAAAAAGTAAAAAAATACAAAAGTCTTCCGAAAAAGGTCGTGTGGAGACTTTTATAAGGGCTAATAGGATAAAGTTTAAGTGTCAAAGTAATGTCCTAAGTCTGATAGACACAGGAAAGTTACCATTATGGTATAGTTGGAGGAAATACGTGCTATATGCCCCCAAACGTTGATGCCCGCAACATGCAAAATAACGGTTTTCAGCCGTTTTTTCGTCAAAAATCTTATACTTGACACAAATTTTAGCTTAAATTATGTTTTTCCAAGCAGCACATAGAATTTTGACTTTGAAAGTAAAGATTCAATGAATTACCAATAATTACTTTGGTGTTTTGGGCCTATGATGTTTTAGTTTAAAGGGGGGGGGGGGGGTGCAATTAGGACAGACATTCTTTAAAAACATACAAACATTGTTTTTGAGTTGACTTTTGTATGTATTCATGACCCTCTTTTTGAAATTGAAAGTAAAGTTAAGTTAAGTTTCATTTAATATAGGAAATTATTTTTTCACCTCCGGCTTTGAGGTTCGAACATGCAATCTTCCTGCTACGGGCTAGTGCAGCTTCCCACTGAACCACGGGAGTTCCAGTTTAAAATGTCGAAATTTTAATACTTAACTCTTTCATAAAGCAACGAAGTGAAAGTAATCAAATAACCAGCCTGTTTACTGTTTTCGTTTAGAAATTAAGTCTCGATATAACATAAAATTGTTGTAAAACCCATTATTTTGAGCAAATATAGGATGATATCATACTTTAGTCTGCCATTTTTTTCTAGACGTTTACCGATTTCTTTATTTGAACAAAAGTGTTTTCGACATTTCCATAACCAGACACTTCAGAAACAATGTTCTGTTACATCTATTTCAACTTCGAAAAAAAAAAATTCATGACTTTTTGTCTTTTTTGTCTTTTTTTCAATTAATTTGGAAGGAAATGACCACAAATTGAGAGTGCATTACAAATAAATGATTGCGTTGGTATACTTTCAATCACTATTTTCACTTAAGTACAAGTTTTAATCATACTTTGAATAGTTTCCCTCAAAAATACACGGCGAAGTTAATAAAAAAAGTCATATTGCCCCTAAAATCAACAGTTTATTATCCCATACTCGACGGAAATATTAAGTTCAAATTAAATAAAAAACACGGTTTTTACAGGAGAAAACGTTGTCCGTTAGGGGCAATTTGATACCAAACCGTACTCGGAAGAAGTTTTAGGCACCGCTAATCACACAGCTGTGATATAGGGGATTGATTTGAGCCATCAACCACTTCTGTACGTCAACAAATGTCAAAGATTCAATACTTTGCGCAAGTTAGTTACCCAAAAATATAGCCCATCGGTACCAGAGTACCGATGGGAACAGGAAGGGGTTAAGAATGCTTAAGAATGCTTAACCCTTTCACGTTCCGCCAAATTGGACGTAAACTTATGGAAAGACACTAGCAAAGTTCAATCGCATATAGCATTCGCACTGAGGCTTACATAAAGGTCGTTTTAGGTTCATTTGAGAGATAATTGATAAAATATTTCAAAAAATATAATATATCAGAATTTTTGTCTTTTGAAGTCACGTGTTATCTGTCCAAAAGTCACGTGACTTGCGAAAAAAAAGTAAAAAAATACAAAAGTCTTCCGAAAAAGGTCGTGTGGAGACTTTTATAAGGGCTAATAGGATAAAGTTTAAGTGTCAAAGTAATGTCCTAAGTCTGATAGACACAGGAAAGTTACCATTATGGTATAGTTGGAGGAAATACGTGCTATATGCCCCCAAACGTTGATGCCCGCAACATGCAAAATAACGGTTTTCAGCCGTTTTTTCGTCAAAAATCTTATACTTGACACAAATTTTAGCTTAAATTATGTTTTTCCAAGCAGCACATAGAATTTTGACTTTGAAAGTAAAGATTCAATGAATTACCAATAATTACTTTGGTGTTTTGGGCCTATGATGTTTTAGTTTAAAGGGGGGGGGGGGGGGTGCAATTAGGACAGACATTCTTTAAAAACATACAAACATTGTTTTTGAGTTGACTTTTGTATGTATTCATGACCCTCTTTTTGAAATTGAAAGTAAAGTTAAGTTAAGTTTCATTTAATATAGGAAATTATTTTTTCACCTCCGGCTTTGAGGTTCGAACATGCAATCTTCCTGCTACGGGCTAGTGCAGCTTCCCACTGAACCACGGGAGTTCCAGTTTAAAATGTCGAAATTTTAATACTTAACTCTTTCATAAAGCAACGAAGTGAAAGTAATCAAATAACCAGCCTGTTTACTGTTTTCGTTTAGAAATTAAGTCTCGATATAACATAAAATTGTTGTAAAACCCATTATTTTGAGCAAATATAGGATGATATCATACTTTAGTCTGCCATTTTTTTCTAGACGTTTACCGATTTCTTTATTTGAACAAAAGTGTTTTCGACATTTCCATAACCAGACACTTCAGAAACAATGTTCTGTTACATCTATTTCAACTTCGAAAAAAAAAAATTCATGACTTTTTGTCTTTTTTGTCTTTTTTTCAATTAATTTGGAAGGAAATGACCACAAATTGAGAGTGCATTACAAATAAATGATTGCGTTGGTATACTTTCAATCACTATTTTCACTTAAGTACAAGTTTTAATCATACTTTGAATAGTTTCCCTCAAAAATACACGGCGAAGTTAATAAAAAAAGTCATATTGCCCCTAAAATCAACAGTTTATTATCCCATACTCGACGGAAATATTAAGTTCAAATTAAATAAAAAACACGGTTTTTACAGGAGAAAACGTTGTCCGTTAGGGGCAATTTGATACCAAACCGTACTCGGAAGAAGTTTTAGGCACCGCTAATCACACAGCTGTGATATAGGGGATTGATTTGAGCCATCAACCACTTCTGTACGTCAACAAATGTCAAAGATTCAATACTTTGCGCAAGTTAGTTACCCAAAAATATAGCCCATCGGTACCAGAGTACCGATGGGAACAGGAAGGGGTTAAGAATGCTTAAGAATGCTTAACCCTTTCACGTTCCGCCAAATTGGACGTAAACTTATGGAAAGACACTAGCAAAGTTCAATCGCATATAGCATTCGCACTGAGGCTTACATAAAGGTCGTTTTAGGTTCATTTGAGAGATAATTGATAAAATATTTCAAAAAATATAATATATCAGAATTTTTGTCTTTTGAAGTCACGTGTTATCTGTCCAAAAGTCACGTGACTTGCGAAAAAAAAGTAAAAAAATACAAAAGTCTTCCGAAAAAGGTCGTGTGGAGACTTTTATAAGGGCTAATAGGATAAAGTTTAAGTGTCAAAGTAATGTCCTAAGTCTGATAGACACAGGAAAGTTACCATTATGGTATAGTTGGAGGAAATACGTGCTATATGCCCCCAAACGTTGATGCCCGCAACATGCAAAATAACGGTTTTCAGCCGTTTTTTCGTCAAAAATCTTATACTTGATACAAATTTTAGCTTAAATTATGTTTTTCCAAGCAGCACATAGAATTTTGACTTTGAAAGTAAAGATTCAATGAATTACCAATAATTACTTTGGTGTTTTGGGCCTATGATGTTTTAGTTTAAAGGGGGGGGGGGGGGGGGGGTGCAATTAGGACAGACATTCTTTAAAAACATACAAACATTGTTTTTGAGTTGACTTTTGTATGTATTCATGACCCTCTTTTTGAAATTGAAAGTAAAGTTAAGTTAAGTTTCATTTAATATAGGAAATTATTTTTTCACCTCCGGCTTTGAGGTTCGAACATGCAATCTTCCTGCTACGGGCTAGTGCAGCTTCCCACTGAACCACGGGAGTTCCAGTTTAAAATGTCGAAATTTTAATACTTAACTCTTTCATAAAGCAACGAAGTGAAAGTAATCAAATAACCAGCCTGTTTACTGTTTTCGTTTAGAAATTAAGTCTCGATATAACATAAAATTGTTGTAAAACCCATTATTTTGAGCAAATATAGGATGATATCATACTTTAGTCTGCCATTTTTTTCTAGACGTTTACCGATTTCTTTATTTGAACAAAAGTGTTTTCGACATTTCCATAACCAGACACTTCAGAAACAATGTTCTGTTACATCTATTTCAACTTCGAAAAAAAAAAATTCATGACTTTTTGTCTTTTTTGTCTTTTTTTCAATTAATTTGGAAGGAAATGACCACAAATTGAGAGTGCATTACAAATAAATGATTGCGTTGGTATACTTTCAATCACTATTTTCACTTAAGTACAAGTTTTAATCATACTTTGAATAGTTTCCCTCAAAAATACACGGCGAAGTTAATAAAAAAAGTCATATTGCCCCTAAAATCAACAGTTTATTATCCCATACTCGACGGAAATATTAAGTTCAAATTAAATAAAAAACACGGTTTTTACAGGAGAAAACGTTGTCCGTTAGGGGCAATTTGATACCAAACCGTACTCGGAAGAAGTTTTAGGCACCGCTAATCACACAGCTGTGATATAGGGGATTGATTTGAGCCATCAACCACTTCTGTACGTCAACAAATGTCAAAGATTCAATACTTTGCGCAAGTTAGTTACCCAAAAATATAGCCCATCGGTACCAGAGTACCGATGGGAACAGGAAGGGGTTAAGAATGCTTAAGAATGCTTAACCCTTTCACGTTCCGCCAAATTGGACGTAAACTTATGGAAAGACACTAGCAAAGTTCAATCGCATATAGCATTCGCACTGAGGCTTACATAAAGGTCGTTTTAGGTTCATTTGAGAGATAATTGATAAAATATTTCAAAAAATATAATATATCAGAATTTTTGTCTTTTGAAGTCACGTGTTATCTGTCCAAAAGTCACGTGACTTGCGAAAAAAAAGTAAAAAAATACAAAAGTCTTCCGAAAAAGGTCGTGTGGAGACTTTTATAAGGGCTAATAGGATAAAGTTTAAGTGTCAAAGTAATGTCCTAAGTCTGATAGACACAGGAAAGTTACCATTATGGTATAGTTGGAGGAAATACGTGCTATATGCCCCCAAACGTTGATGCCCGCAACATGCAAAATAACGGTTTTCAGCCGTTTTTTCGTCAAAAATCTTATACTTGACACAAATTTTAGCTTAAATTATGTTTTTCCAAGCAGCACATAGAATTTTGACTTTGAAAGTAAAGATTCAATGAATTACCAATAATTACTTTGGTGTTTTGGGCCTATGATGTTTTAGTTTAAAGGGGGGGGGGGGGTGCAATTAGGACAGACATTCTTTAAAAACATACAAACATTGTTTTTGAGTTGACTTTTGTATGTATTCATGACCCTCTTTTTGAAATTGAAAGTAAAGTTAAGTTAAGTTTCATTTAATATAGGAAATTATTTTTTCACCTCCGGCTTTGAGGTTCGAACATGCAATCTTCCTGCTACGGGCTAGTGCAGCTTCCCACTGAACCACGGGAGTTCCAGTTTAAAATGTCGAAATTTTAATACTTAACTCTTTCATAAAGCAACGAAGTGAAAGTAATCAAATAACCAGCCTGTTTACTGTTTTCGTTTAGAAATTAAGTCTCGATATAACATAAAATTGTTGTAAAACCCATTATTTTGAGCAAATATAGGATGATATCATACTTTAGTCTGCCATTTTTTTCTAGACGTTTACCGATTTCTTTATTTGAACAAAAGTGTTTTCGACATTTCCATAACCAGACACTTCAGAAACAATGTTCTGTTACATCTATTTCAACTTCGAAAAAAAAAAATTCATGACTTTTTGTCTTTTTTGTCTTTTTTTCAATTAATTTGGAAGGAAATGACCACAAATTGAGAGTGCATTACAAATAAATGATTGCGTTGGTATACTTTCAATCACTATTTTCACTTAAGTACAAGTTTTAATCATACTTTGAATAGTTTCCCTCAAAAATACACGGCGAAGTTAATAAAAAAAGTCATATTGCCCCTAAAATCAACAGTTTATTATCCCATACTCGACGGAAATATTAAGTTCAAATTAAATAAAAAACACGGTTTTTACAGGAGAAAACGTTGTCCGTTAGGGGCAATTTGATACCAAACCGTACTCGGAAGAAGTTTTAGGCACCGCTAATCACACAGCTGTGATATAGGGGATTGATTTGAGCCATCAACCACTTCTGTACGTCAACAAATGTCAAAGATTCAATACTTTGCGCAAGTTAGTTACCCAAAAATATAGCCCATCGGTACCAGAGTACCGATGGGAACAGGAAGGGGTTAAGAATGCTTAAGAATGCTTAACCCTTTCACGTTCCGCCAAATTGGACGTAAACTTATGGAAAGACACTAGCAAAGTTCAATCGCATATAGCATTCGCACTGAGGCTTACATAAAGGTCGTTTTAGGTTCATTTGAGAGATAATTGATAAAATATTTCAAAAAATATAATATATCAGAATTTTTGTCTTTTGAAGTCACGTGTTATCTGTCCAAAAGTCACGTGACTTGCGAAAAAAAAGTAAAAAAATACAAAAGTCTTCCGAAAAAGGTCGTGTGGAGACTTTTATAAGGGCTAATAGGATAAAGTTTAAGTGTCAAAGTAATGTCCTAAGTCTGATAGACACAGGAAAGTTACCATTATGGTATAGTTGGAGGAAATACGTGCTATATGCCCCCAAACGTTGATGCCCGCAACATGCAAAATAACGGTTTTCAGCCGTTTTTTCGTCAAAAATCTTATACTTGACACAAATTTTAGCTTAAATTATGTTTTTCCAAGCAGCACATAGAATTTTGACTTTGAAAGTAAAGATTCAATGAATTACCAATAATTACTTTGGTGTTTTGGGCCTATGATGTTTTAGTTTAAAGGGGGGGGGGGGGGGTGCAATTAGGACAGACATTCTTTAAAAACATACAAACATTGTTTTTGAGTTGACTTTTGTATGTATTCATGACCCTCTTTTTGAAATTGAAAGTAAAGTTAAGTTAAGTTTCATTTAATATAGGAAATTATTTTTTCACCTCCGGCTTTGAGGTTCGAACATGCAATCTTCCTGCTACGGGCTAGTGCAGCTTCCCACTGAACCACGGGAGTTCCAGTTTAAAATGTCGAAATTTTAATACTTAACTCTTTCATAAAGCAACGAAGTGAAAGTAATCAAATAACCAGCCTGTTTACTGTTTTCGTTTAGAAATTAAGTCTCGATATAACATAAAATTGTTGTAAAACCCATTATTTTGAGCAAATATAGGATGATATCATACTTTAGTCTGCCATTTTTTTCTAGACGTTTACCGATTTCTTTATTTGAACAAAAGTGTTTTCGACATTTCCATAACCAGACACTTCAGAAACAATGTTCTGTTACATCTATTTCAACTTCGAAAAAAAAAAATTCATGACTTTTTGTCTTTTTTGTCTTTTTTTCAATTAATTTGGAAGGAAATGACCACAAATTGAGAGTGCATTACAAATAAATGATTGCGTTGGTATACTTTCAATCACTATTTTCACTTAAGTACAAGTTTTAATCATACTTTGAATAGTTTCCCTCAAAAATACACGGCGAAGTTAATAAAAAAAGTCATATTGCCCCTAAAATCAACAGTTTATTATCCCATACTCGACGGAAATATTAAGTTCAAATTAAATAAAAAACACGGTTTTTACAGGAGAAAACGTTGTCCGTTAGGGGCAATTTGATACCAAACCGTACTCGGAAGAAGTTTTAGGCACCGCTAATCACACAGCTGTGATATAGGGGATTGATTTGAGCCATCAACCACTTCTGTACGTCAACAAATGTCAAAGATTCAATACTTTGCGCAAGTTAGTTACCCAAAAATATAGCCCATCGGTACCAGAGTACCGATGGGAACAGGAAGGGGTTAAGAATGCTTAAGAATGCTTAACCCTTTCACGTTCCGCCAAATTGGACGTAAACTTATGGAAAGACACTAGCAAAGTTCAATCGCATATAGCATTCGCACTGAGGCTTACATAAAGGTCGTTTTAGGTTCATTTGAGAGATAATTGATAAAATATTTCAAAAAATATAATATATCAGAATTTTTGTCTTTTGAAGTCACGTGTTATCTGTCCAAAAGTCACGTGACTTGCGAAAAAAAAGTAAAAAAATACAAAAGTCTTCCGAAAAAGGTCGTGTGGAGACTTTTATAAGGGCTAATAGGATAAAGTTTAAGTGTCAAAGTAATGTCCTAAGTCTGATAGACACAGGAAAGTTACCATTATGGTATAGTTGGAGGAAATACGTGCTATATGCCCCCAAACGTTGATGCCCGCAACATGCAAAATAACGGTTTTCAGCCGTTTTTTCGTCAAAAATCTTATACTTGACACAAATTTTAGCTTAAATTATGTTTTTCCAAGCAGCACATAGAATTTTGACTTTGAAAGTAAAGATTCAATGAATTACCAATAATTACTTTGGTGTTTTGGGCCTATGATGTTTTAGTTTAAAGGGGGGGGGGGGGGTGCAATTAGGACAGACATTCTTTAAAAACATACAAACATTGTTTTTGAGTTGACTTTTGTATGTATTCATGACCCTCTTTTTGAAATTGAAAGTAAAGTTAAGTTAAGTTTCATTTAATATAGGAAATTATTTTTTCACCTCCGGCTTTGAGGTTCGAACATGCAATCTTCCTGCTACGGGCTAGTGCAGCTTCCCACTGAACCACGGGAGTTCCAGTTTAAAATGTCGAAATTTTAATACTTAACTCTTTCATAAAGCAACGAAGTGAAAGTAATCAAATAACCAGCCTGTTTACTGTTTTCGTTTAGAAATTAAGTCTCGATATAACATAAAATTGTTGTAAAACCCATTATTTTGAGCAAATATAGGATGATATCATACTTTAGTCTGCCATTTTTTTCTAGACGTTTACCGATTTCTTTATTTGAACAAAAGTGTTTTCGACATTTCCATAACCAGACACTTCAGAAACAATGTTCTGTTACATCTATTTCAACTTCGAAAAAAAAAAATTCATGACTTTTTGTCTTTTTTGTCTTTTTTTCAATTAATTTGGAAGGAAATGACCACAAATTGAGAGTGCATTACAAATAAATGATTGCGTTGGTATACTTTCAATCACTATTTTCACTTAAGTACAAGTTTTAATCATACTTTGAATAGTTTCCCTCAAAAATACACGGCGAAGTTAATAAAAAAAGTCATATTGCCCCTAAAATCAACAGTTTATTATCCCATACTCGACGGAAATATTAAGTTCAAATTAAATAAAAAACACGGTTTTTACAGGAGAAAACGTTGTCCGTTAGGGGCAATTTGATACCAAACCGTACTCGGAAGAAGTTTTAGGCACCGCTAATCACACAGCTGTGATATAGGGGATTGATTTGAGCCATCAACCACTTCTGTACGTCAACAAATGTCAAAGATTCAATACTTTGCGCAAGTTAGTTACCCAAAAATATAGCCCATCGGTACCAGAGTACCGATGGGAACAGGAAGGGGTTAAGAATGCTTAAGAATGCTTAACCCTTTCACGTTCCGCCAAATTGGACGTAAACTTATGGAAAGACACTAGCAAAGTTCAATCGCATATAGCATTCGCACTGAGGCTTACATAAAGGTCGTTTTAGGTTCATTTGAGAGATAATTGATAAAATATTTCAAAAAATATAATATATCAGAATTTTTGTCTTTTGAAGTCACGTGTTATCTGTCCAAAAGTCACGTGACTTGCGAAAAAAAAGTAAAAAAATACAAAAGTCTTCCGAAAAAGGTCGTGTGGAGACTTTTATAAGGGCTAATAGGATAAAGTTTAAGTGTCAAAGTAATGTCCTAAGTCTGATAGACACAGGAAAGTTACCATTATGGTATAGTTGGAGGAAATACGTGCTATATGCCCCCAAACGTTGATGCCCGCAACATGCAAAATAACGGTTTTCAGCCGTTTTTTCGTCAAAAATTTTATACTTGACACAAATTTTAGCTTAAATTATGTTTTTCCAAGCAGCACATAGAATTTTGACTTTGAAAGTAAAGATTCAATGAATTACCAATAATTACTTTGGTGTTTTGGGCCTATGATGTTTTAGTTTAAAGGGGGGGGGGGGGGGTGCAATTAGGACAGACATTCTTTAAAAACATACAAACATTGTTTTTGAGTTGACTTTTGTATGTATTCATGACCCTCTTTTTGAAATTGAAAGTAAAGTTAAGTTAAGTTTCATTTAATATAGGAAATTATTTTTTCACCTCCGGCTTTGAGGTTCGAACATGCAATCTTCCTGCTACGGGCTAGTGCAGCTTCCCACTGAACCACGGGAGTTCCAGTTTAAAATGTCGAAATTTTAATACTTAACTCTTTCATAAAGCAACGAAGTGAAAGTAATCAAATAACCAGCCTGTTTACTGTTTTCGTTTAGAAATTAAGTCTCGATATAACATAAAATTGTTGTAAAACCCATTATTTTGAGCAAATATAGGATGATATCATACTTTAGTCTGCCATTTTTTTCTAGACGTTTACCGATTTCTTTATTTGAACAAAAGTGTTTTCGACATTTCCATAACCAGACACTTCAGAAACAATGTTCTGTTACATCTATTTCAACTTCGAAAAAAAAAAATTCATGACTTTTTGTCTTTTTTGTCTTTTTTTCAATTAATTTGGAAGGAAATGACCACAAATTGAGAGTGCATTACAAATAAATGATTGCGTTGGTATACTTTCAATCACTATTTTCACTTAAGTACAAGTTTTAATCATACTTTGAATAGTTTCCCTCAAAAATACACGGCGAAGTTAATAAAAAAAGTCATATTGCCCCTAAAATCAACAGTTTATTATCCCATACTCGACGGAAATATTAAGTTCAAATTAAATAAAAAACACGGTTTTTACAGGAGAAAACGTTGTCCGTTAGGGGCAATTTGATACCAAACCGTACTCGGAAGAAGTTTTAGGCACCGCTAATCACACAGCTGTGATATAGGGGATTGATTTGAGCCATCAACCACTTCTGTACGTCAACAAATGTCAAAGATTCAATACTTTGCGCAAGTTAGTTACCCAAAAATATAGCCCATCGGTACCAGAGTACCGATGGGAACAGGAAGGGGTTAAGAATGCTTAAGAATGCTTAACCCTTTCACGTTCCGCCAAATTGGACGTAAACTTATGGAAAGACACTAGCAAAGTTCAATCGCATATAGCATTCGCACTGAGGCTTACATAAAGGTCGTTTTAGGTTCATTTGAGAGATAATTGATAAAATATTTCAAAAAATATAATATATCAGAATTTTTGTCTTTTGAAGTCACGTGTTATCTGTCCAAAAGTCACGTGACTTGCGAAAAAAAAGTAAAAAAATACAAAAGTCTTCCGAAAAAGGTCGTGTGGAGACTTTTATAAGGGCTAATAGGATAAAGTTTAAGTGTCAAAGTAATGTCCTAAGTCTGATAGACACAGGAAAGTTACCATTATGGTATAGTTGGAGGAAATACGTGCTATATGCCCCCAAACGTTGATGCCCGCAACATGCAAAATAACGGTTTTCAGCCGTTTTTTCGTCAAAAATCTTATACTTGACACAAATTTTAGCTTAAATTATGTTTTTCCAAGCAGCACATAGAATTTTGACTTTGAAAGTAAAGATTCAATGAATTACCAATAATTACTTTGGTGTTTTGGGCCTATGATGTTTTAGTTTAAAGGGGGGGGGGGGTGCAATTAGGACAGACATTCTTTAAAAACATACAAACATTGTTTTTGAGTTGACTTTTGTATGTATTCATGACCCTCTTTTTGAAATTGAAAGTAAAGTTAAGTTAAGTTTCATTTAATATAGGAAATTATTTTTTCACCTCCGGCTTTGAGGTTCGAACATGCAATCTTCCTGCTACGGGCTAGTGCAGCTTCCCACTGAACCACGGGAGTTCCAGTTTAAAATGTCGAAATTTTAATACTTAACTCTTTCATAAAGCAACGAAGTGAAAGTAATCAAATAACCAGCCTGTTTACTGTTTTCGTTTAGAAATTAAGTCTCGATATAACATAAAATTGTTGTAAAACCCATTATTTTGAGCAAATATAGGATGATATCATACTTTAGTCTGCCATTTTTTTCTAGACGTTTACCGATTTCTTTATTTGAACAAAAGTGTTTTCGACATTTCCATAACCAGACACTTCAGAAACAATGTTCTGTTACATCTATTTCAACTTCGAAAAAAAAAAATTCATGACTTTTTGTCTTTTTTGTCTTTTTTTCAATTAATTTGGAAGGAAATGACCACAAATTGAGAGTGCATTACAAATAAATGATTGCGTTGGTATACTTTCAATCACTATTTTCACTTAAGTACAAGTTTTAATCATACTTTGAATAGTTTCCCTCAAAAATACACGGCGAAGTTAATAAAAAAAGTCATATTGCCCCTAAAATCAACAGTTTATTATCCCATACTCGACGGAAATATTAAGTTCAAATTAAATAAAAAACACGGTTTTTACAGGAGAAAACGTTGTCCGTTAGGGGCAATTTGATACCAAACCGTACTCGGAAGAAGTTTTAGGCACCGCTAATCACACAGCTGTGATATAGGGGATTGATTTGAGCCATCAACCACTTCTGTACGTCAACAAATGTCAAAGATTCAATACTTTGCGCAAGTTAGTTACCCAAAAATATAGCCCATCGGTACCAGAGTACCGATGGGAACAGGAAGGGGTTAAGAATGCTTAAGAATGCTTAACCCTTTCACGTTCCGCCAAATTGGACGTAAACTTATGGAAAGACACTAGCAAAGTTCAATCGCATATAGCATTCGCACTGAGGCTTACATAAAGGTCGTTTTAGGTTCATTTGAGAGATAATTGATAAAATATTTCAAAAAATATAATATATCAGAATTTTTGTCTTTTGAAGTCACGTGTTATCTGTCCAAAAGTCACGTGACTTGCGAAAAAAAAGTAAAAAAATACAAAAGTCTTCCGAAAAAGGTCGTGTGGAGACTTTTATAATGGCTAATAGGATAAAGTTTAAGTGTCAAAGTAATGTCCTAAGTCTGATAGACACAGGAAAGTTACCATTATGGTATAGTTGGAGGAAATACGTGCTATATGCCCCCAAACGTTGATGCCCGCAACATGCAAAATAACGGTTTTCAGCCGTTTTTTCGTCAAAAATCTTATACTTGACACAAATTTTAGCTTAAATTATGTTTTTCCAAGCAGCACATAGAATTTTGACTTTGAAAGTAAAGATTCAATGAATTACCAATAATTACTTTGGTGTTTTGGGCCTATGATGTTTTAGTTTAAAGGGGGGGGGGGGTGCAATTAGGACAGACATTCTTTAAAAACATACAAACATTGTTTTTGAGTTGACTTTTGTATGTATTCATGACCCTCTTTTTGAAATTGAAAGTAAAGTTAAGTTAAGTTTCATTTAATATAGGAAATTATTTTTTCACCTCCGGCTTTGAGGTTCGAACATGCAATCTTCCTGCTACGGGCTAGTGCAGCTTCCCACTGAACCACGGGAGTTCCAGTTTAAAATGTCGAAATTTTAATACTTAACTCTTTCATAAAGCAACGAAGTGAAAGTAATCAAATAACCAGCCTGTTTACTGTTTTCGTTTAGAAATTAAGTCTCGATATAACATAAAATTGTTGTAAAACCCATTATTTTGAGCAAATATAGGATGATATCATACTTTAGTCTGCCATTTTTTTCTAGACGTTTACCGATTTCTTTATTTGAACAAAAGTGTTTTCGACATTTCCATAACCAGACACTTCAGAAACAATGTTCTGTTACATCTATTTCAACTTCGAAAAAAAAAAATTCATGACTTTTTGTCTTTTTTGTCTTTTTTTCAATTAATTTGGAAGGAAATGACCACAAATTGAGAGTGCATTACAAATAAATGATTGCGTTGGTATACTTTCAATCACTATTTTCACTTAAGTACAAGTTTTAATCATACTTTGAATAGTTTCCCTCAAAAATACACGGCGAAGTTAATAAAAAAAGTCATATTGCCCCTAAAATCAACAGTTTATTATCCCATACTCGACGGAAATATTAAGTTCAAATTAAATAAAAAACACGGTTTTTACAGGAGAAAACGTTGTCCGTTAGGGGCAATTTGATACCAAACCGTACTCGGAAGAAGTTTTAGGCACCGCTAATCACACAGCTGTGATATAGGGGATTGATTTGAGCCATCAACCACTTCTGTACGTCAACAAATGTCAAAGATTCAATACTTTGCGCAAGTTAGTTACCCAAAAATATAGCCCATCGGTACCAGAGTACCGATGGGAACAGGAAGGGGTTAAGAATGCTTAAGAATGCTTAACCCTTTCACGTTCCGCCAAATTGGACGTAAACTTATGGAAAGACACTAGCAAAGTTCAATCGCATATAGCATTCGCACTGAGGCTTACATAAAGGTCGTTTTAGGTTCATTTGAGAGATAATTGATAAAATATTTCAAAAAATATAATATATCAGAATTTTTGTCTTTTGAAGTCACGTGTTATCTGTCCAAAAGTCACGTGACTTGCGAAAAAAAAGTAAAAAAATACAAAAGTCTTCCGAAAAAGGTCGTGTGGAGACTTTTATAATGGCTAATAGGATAAAGTTTAAGTGTCAAAGTAATGTCCTAAGTCTGATAGACACAGGAAAGTTACCATTATGGTATAGTTGGAGGAAATACGTGCTATATGCCCCCAAACGTTGATGCCCGCAACATGCAAAATAACGGTTTTCAGCCGTTTTTTCGTCAAAAATCTTATACTTGACACAAATTTTAGCTTAAATTATGTTTTTCCAAGCAGCACATAGAATTTTGACTTTGAAAGTAAAGATTCAATGAATTACCAATAATTACTTTGGTGTTTTGGGCCTATGATGTTTTAGTTTAAAGGGGGGGGGGGGTGCAATTAGGACAGACATTCTTTAAAAACATACAAACATTGTTTTTGAGTTGACTTTTGTATGTATTCATGACCCTCTTTTTGAAATTGAAAGTAAAGTTAAGTTAAGTTTCATTTAATATAGGAAATTATTTTTTCACCTCCGGCTTTGAGGTTCGAACATGCAATCTTCCTGCTACGGGCTAGTGCAGCTTCCCACTGAACCACGGGAGTTCCAGTTTAAAATGTCGAAATTTTAATACTTAACTCTTTCATAAAGCAACGAAGTGAAAGTAATCAAATAACCAGCCTGTTTACTGTTTTCGTTTAGAAATTAAGTCTCGATATAACATAAAATTGTTGTAAAACCCATTATTTTGAGCAAATATAGGATGATATCATACTTTAGTCTGCCATTTTTTTCTAGACGTTTACCGATTTCTTTATTTGAACAAAAGTGTTTTCGACATTTCCATAACCAGACACTTCAGAAACAATGTTCTGTTACATCTATTTCAACTTCGAAAAAAAAAAATTCATGACTTTTTGTCTTTTTTGTCTTTTTTTCAATTAATTTGGAAGGAAATGACCACAAATTGAGAGTGCATTACAAATAAATGATTGCGTTGGTATACTTTCAATCACTATTTTCACTTAAGTACAAGTTTTAATCATACTTTGAATAGTTTCCCTCAAAAATACACGGCGAAGTTAATAAAAAAAGTCATATTGCCCCTAAAATCAACAGTTTATTATCCCATACTCGACGGAAATATTAAGTTCAAATTAAATAAAAAACACGGTTTTTACAGGAGAAAACGTTGTCCGTTAGGGGCAATTTGATACCAAACCGTACTCGGAAGAAGTTTTAGGCACCGCTAATCACACAGCTGTGATATAGGGGATTGATTTGAGCCATCAACCACTTCTGTACGTCAACAAATGTCAAAGATTCAATACTTTGCGCAAGTTAGTTACCCAAAAATATAGCCCATCGGTACCAGAGTACCGATGGGAACAGGAAGGGGTTAAGAATGCTTAAGAATGCTTAACCCTTTCACGTTCCGCCAAATTGGACGTAAACTTATGGAAAGACACTAGCAAAGTTCAATCGCATATAGCATTCGCACTGAGGCTTACATAAAGGTCGTTTTAGGTTCATTTGAGAGATAATTGATAAAATATTTCAAAAAATATAATATATCAGAATTTTTGTCTTTTGAAGTCACGTGTTATCTGTCCAAAAGTCACGTGACTTGCGAAAAAAAAGTAAAAAAATACAAAAGTCTTCCGAAAAAGGTCGTGTGGAGACTTTTATAAGGGCTAATAGGATAAAGTTTAAGTGTCAAAGTAATGTCCTAAGTCTGATAGACACAGGAAAGTTACCATTATGGTATAGTTGGAGGAAATACGTGCTATATGCCCCCAAACGTTGATGCCCGCAACATGCAAAATAACGGTTTTCAGCCGTTTTTTCGTCAAAAATCTTATACTTGATACAAATTTTAGCTTAAATTATGTTTTTCCAAGCAGCACATAGAATTTTGACTTTGAAAGTAAAGATTCAATGAATTACCAATAATTACTTTGGTGTTTTGGGCCTATGATGTTTTAGTTTAAAGGGGGGGGGGGTGCAATTAGGACAGACATTCTTTAAAAACATACAAACATTGTTTTTGAGTTGACTTTTGTATGTATTCATGACCCTCTTTTTGAAATTAAAAGTAAAGTTAAGTTAAGTTTCATTTAATATAGGAAATTATTTTTTCACCTCCGGCTTTGAGGTTCGAACATGCAATCTTCCTGCTACGGGCTAGTGCAGCTTCCCACTGAACCACGGGAGTTCCAGTTTAAAATGTCGAAATTTTAATACTTAACTCTTTCATAAAGCAACGAAGTGAAAGTAATCAAATAACCAGCCTGTTTACTGTTTTCGTTTAGAAATTAAGTCTCGATATAACATAAAATTGTTGTAAAACCCATTATTTTGAGCAAATATAGGATGATATCATACTTTAGTCTGCCATTTTTTTCTAGACGTTTACCGATTTCTTTATTTGAACAAAAGTGTTTTCGACATTTCCATAACCAGACACTTCAGAAACAATGTTCTGTTACATCTATTTCAACTTCGAAAAAAAAAAATTCATGACTTTTTGTCTTTTTTGTCTTTTTTTCAATTAATTTGGAAGGAAATGACCACAAATTGAGAGTGCATTACAAATAAATGATTGCGTTGGTATACTTTCAATCACTATTTTCACTTAAGTACAAGTTTTAATCATACTTTGAATAGTTTCCCTCAAAAATACACGGCGAAGTTAATAAAAAAAGTCATATTGCCCCTAAAATCAACAGTTTATTATCCCATACTCGACGGAAATATTAAGTTCAAATTAAATAAAAAACACGGTTTTTACAGGAGAAAACGTTGTCCGTTAGGGGCAATTTGATACCAAACCGTACTCGGAAGAAGTTTTAGGCACCGCTAATCACACAGCTGTGATATAGGGGATTGATTTGAGCCATCAACCACTTCTGTACGTCAACAAATGTCAAAGATTCAATACTTTGCGCAAGTTAGTTACCCAAAAATATAGCCCATCGGTACCAGAGTACCGATGGGAACAGGAAGGGGTTAAGAATGCTTAAGAATGCTTAACCCTTTCACGTTCCGCCAAATTGGACGTAAACTTATGGAAAGACACTAGCAAAGTTCAATCGCATATAGCATTCGCACTGAGGCTTACATAAAGGTCGTTTTAGGTTCATTTGAGAGATAATTGATAAAATATTTCAAAAAATATAATATATCAGAATTTTTGTCTTTTGAAGTCACGTGTTATCTGTCCAAAAGTCACGTGACTTGCGAAAAAAAAGTAAAAAAATACAAAAGTCTTCCGAAAAAGGTCGTGTGGAGACTTTTATAAGGGCTAATAGGATAAAGTTTAAGTGTCAAAGTAATGTCCTAAGTCTGATAGACACAGGAAAGTTACCATTATGGTATAGTTGGAGGAAATACGTGCTATATGCCCCCAAACGTTGATGCCCGCAACATGCAAAATAACGGTTTTCAGCCGTTTTTTCGTCAAAAATCTTATACTTGATACAAATTTTAGCTTAAATTATGTTTTTCCAAGCAGCACATAGAATTTTGACTTTGAAAGTAAAGATTCAATGAATTACCAATAATTACTTTGGTGTTTTGGGCCTATGATGTTTTAGTTTAAAGGGGGGGGGGGGGGGTGCAATTAGGACAGACATTCTTTAAAAACATACAAACATTGTTTTTGAGTTGACTTTTGTATGTATTCATGACCCTCTTTTTGAAATTGAAAGTAAAGTTAAGTTAAGTTTCATTTAATATAGGAAATTATTTTTTCACCTCCGGCTTTGAGGTTCGAACATGCAATCTTCCTGCTACGGGCTAGTGCAGCTTCCCACTGAACCACGGGAGTTCCAGTTTAAAATGTCGAAATTTTAATACTTAACTCTTTCATAAAGCAACGAAGTGAAAGTAATCAAATAACCAGCCTGTTTACTGTTTTCGTTTAGAAATTAAGTCTCGATATAACATAAAATTGTTGTAAAACCCATTATTTTGAGCAAATATAGGATGATATCATACTTTAGTCTGCCATTTTTTTCTAGACGTTTACCGATTTCTTTATTTGAACAAAAGTGTTTTCGACATTTCCATAACCAGACACTTCAGAAACAATGTTCTGTTACATCTATTTCAACTTCGAAAAAAAAAAATTCATGACTTTTTGTCTTTTTTGTCTTTTTTTCAATTAATTTGGAAGGAAATGACCACAAATTGAGAGTGCATTACAAATAAATGATTGCGTTGGTATACTTTCAATCACTATTTTCACTTAAGTACAAGTTTTAATCATACTTTGAATAGTTTCCCTCAAAAATACACGGCGAAGTTAATAAAAAAAGTCATATTGCCCCTAAAATCAACAGTTTATTATCCCATACTCGACGGAAATATTAAGTTCAAATTAAATAAAAAACACGGTTTTTACAGGAGAAAACGTTGTCCGTTAGGGGCAATTTGATACCAAACCGTACTCGGAAGAAGTTTTAGGCACCGCTAATCACACAGCTGTGATATAGGGGATTGATTTGAGCCATCAACCACTTCTGTACGTCAACAAATGTCAAAGATTCAATACTTTGCGCAAGTTAGTTACCCAAAAATATAGCCCATCGGTACCAGAGTACCGATGGGAACAGGAAGGGGTTAAGAATGCTTAAGAATGCTTAACCCTTTCACGTTCCGCCAAATTGGACGTAAACTTATGGAAAGACACTAGCAAAGTTCAATCGCATATAGCATTCGCACTGAGGCTTACATAAAGGTCGTTTTAGGTTCATTTGAGAGATAATTGATAAAATATTTCAAAAAATATAATATATCAGAATTTTTGTCTTTTGAAGTCACGTGTTATCTGTCCAAAAGTCACGTGACTTGCGAAAAAAAAGTAAAAAAATACAAAAGTCTTCCGAAAAAGGTCGTGTGGAGACTTTTATAAGGGCTAATAGGATAAAGTTTAAGTGTCAAAGTAATGTCCTAAGTCTGATAGACACAGGAAAGTTACCATTATGGTATAGTTGGAGGAAATACGTGCTATATGCCCCCAAACGTTGATGCCCGCAACATGCAAAATAACGGTTTTCAGCCGTTTTTTCGTCAAAAATCTTATACTTGACACAAATTTTAGCTTAAATTATGTTTTTCCAAGCAGCACATAGAATTTTGACTTTGAAAGTAAAGATTCAATGAATTACCAATAATTACTTTGGTGTTTTGGGCCTATGATGTTTTAGTTTAAAGGGGGGGGGGGGGTGCAATTAGGACAGACATTCTTTAAAAACATACAAACATTGTTTTTGAGTTGACTTTTGTATGTATTCATGACCCTCTTTTTGAAATTGAAAGTAAAGTTAAGTTAAGTTTCATTTAATATAGGAAATTATTTTTTCACCTCCGGCTTTGAGGTTCGAACATGCAATCTTCCTGCTACGGGCTAGTGCAGCTTCCCACTGAACCACGGGAGTTCCAGTTTAAAATGTCGAAATTTTAATACTTAACTCTTTCATAAAGCAACGAAGTGAAAGTAATCAAATAACCAGCCTGTTTACTGTTTTCGTTTAGAAATTAAGTCTCGATATAACATAAAATTGTTGTAAAACCCATTATTTTGAGCAAATATAGGATGATATCATACTTTAGTCTGCCATTTTTTTCTAGACGTTTACCGATTTCTTTATTTGAACAAAAGTGTTTTCGACATTTCCATAACCAGACACTTCAGAAACAATGTTCTGTTACATCTATTTCAACTTCGAAAAAAAAAAATTCATGACTTTTTGTCTTTTTTGTCTTTTTTTCAATTAATTTGGAAGGAAATGACCACAAATTGAGAGTGCATTACAAATAAATGATTGCGTTGGTATACTTTCAATCACTATTTTCACTTAAGTACAAGTTTTAATCATACTTTGAATAGTTTCCCTCAAAAATACACGGCGAAGTTAATAAAAAAAGTCATATTGCCCCTAAAATCAACAGTTTATTATCCCATACTCGACGGAAATATTAAGTTCAAATTAAATAAAAAACACGGTTTTTACAGGAGAAAACGTTGTCCGTTAGGGGCAATTTGATACCAAACCGTACTCGGAAGAAGTTTTAGGCACCGCTAATCACACAGCTGTGATATAGGGGATTGATTTGAGCCATCAACCACTTCTGTACGTCAACAAATGTCAAAGATTCAATACTTTGCGCAAGTTAGTTACCCAAAAATATAGCCCATCGGTACCAGAGTACCGATGGGAACAGGAAGGGGTTAAGAATGCTTAAGAATGCTTAACCCTTTCACGTTCCGCCAAATTGGACGTAAACTTATGGAAAGACACTAGCAAAGTTCAATCGCATATAGCATTCGCACTGAGGCTTACATAAAGGTCGTTTTAGGTTCATTTGAGAGATAATTGATAAAATATTTCAAAAAATATAATATATCAGAATTTTTGTCTTTTGAAGTCACGTGTTATCTGTCCAAAAGTCACGTGACTTGCGAAAAAAAAGTAAAAAAATACAAAAGTCTTCCGAAAAAGGTCGTGTGGAGACTTTTATAAGGGCTAATAGGATAAAGTTTAAGTGTCAAAGTAATGTCCTAAGTCTGATAGACACAGGAAAGTTACCATTATGGTATAGTTGGAGGAAATACGTGCTATATGCCCCCAAACGTTGATGCCCGCAACATGCAAAATAACGGTTTTCAGCCGTTTTTTCGTCAAAAATCTTATACTTGACACAAATTTTAGCTTAAATTATGTTTTTCCAAGCAGCACATAGAATTTTGACTTTGAAAGTAAAGATTCAATGAATTACCAATAATTACTTTGGTGTTTTGGGCCTATGATGTTTTAGTTTAAAGGGGGGGGGGTGCAATTAGGACAGACATTCTTTAAAAACATACAAACATTGTTTTTGAGTTGACTTTTGTATGTATTCATGACCCTCTTTTTGAAATTGAAAGTAAAGTTAAGTTAAGTTTCATTTAATATAGGAAATTATTTTTTCACCTCCGGCTTTGAGGTTCGAACATGCAATCTTCCTGCTACGGGCTAGTGCAGCTTCCCACTGAACCACGGGAGTTCCAGTTTAAAATGTCGAAATTTTAATACTTAACTCTTTCATAAAGCAACGAAGTGAAAGTAATCAAATAACCAGCCTGTTTACTGTTTTCGTTTAGAAATTAAGTCTCGATATAACATAAAATTGTTGTAAAACCCATTATTTTGAGCAAATATAGGATGATATCATACTTTAGTCTGCCATTTTTTTCTAGACGTTTACCGATTTCTTTATTTGAACAAAAGTGTTTTCGACATTTCCATAACCAGACACTTCAGAAACAATGTTCTGTTACATCTATTTCAACTTCGAAAAAAAAAAATTCATGACTTTTTGTCTTTTTTGTCTTTTTTTCAATTAATTTGGAAGGAAATGACCACAAATTGAGAGTGCATTACAAATAAATGATTGCGTTGGTATACTTTCAATCACTATTTTCACTTAAGTACAAGTTTTAATCATACTTTGAATAGTTTCCCTCAAAAATACACGGCGAAGTTAATAAAAAAAGTCATATTGCCCCTAAAATCAACAGTTTATTATCCCATACTCGACGGAAATATTAAGTTCAAATTAAATAAAAAACACGGTTTTTACAGGAGAAAACGTTGTCCGTTAGGGGCAATTTGATACCAAACCGTACTCGGAAGAAGTTTTAGGCACCGCTAATCACACAGCTGTGATATAGGGGATTGATTTGAGCCATCAACCACTTCTGTACGTCAACAAATGTCAAAGATTCAATACTTTGCGCAAGTTAGTTACCCAAAAATATAGCCCATCGGTACCAGAGTACCGATGGGAACAGGAAGGGGTTAAGAATGCTTAAGAATGCTTAACCCTTTCACGTTCCGCCAAATTGGACGTAAACTTATGGAAAGACACTAGCAAAGTTCAATCGCATATAGCATTCGCACTGAGGCTTACATAAAGGTCGTTTTAGGTTCATTTGAGAGATAATTGATAAAATATTTCAAAAAATATAATATATCAGAATTTTTGTCTTTTGAAGTCACGTGTTATCTGTCCAAAAGTCACGTGACTTGCGAAAAAAAAGTAAAAAAATACAAAAGTCTTCCGAAAAAGGTCGTGTGGAGACTTTTATAAGGGCTAATAGGATAAAGTTTAAGTGTCAAAGTAATGTCCTAAGTCTGATAGACACAGGAAAGTTACCATTATGGTATAGTTGGAGGAAATACGTGCTATATGCCCCCAAACGTTGATGCCCGCAACATGCAAAATAACGGTTTTCAGCCGTTTTTTCGTCAAAAATCTTATACTTGACACAAATTTTAGCTTAAATTATGTTTTTCCAAGCAGCACATAGAATTTTGACTTTGAAAGTAAAGATTCAATGAATTACCAATAATTACTTTGGTGTTTTGGGCCTATGATGTTTTAGTTTAAAGGGGGGGGGGGGGGGGTGCAATTAGGACAGACATTCTTTAAAAACATACAAACATTGTTTTTGAGTTGACTTTTGTATGTATTCATGACCCTCTTTTTGAAATTGAAAGTAAAGTTAAGTTAAGTTTCATTTAATATAGGAAATTATTTTTTCACCTCCGGCTTTGAGGTTCGAACATGCAATCTTCCTGCTACGGGCTAGTGCAGCTTCCCACTGAACCACGGGAGTTCCAGTTTAAAATGTCGAAATTTTAATACTTAACTCTTTCATAAAGCAACGAAGTGAAAGTAATCAAATAACCAGCCTGTTTACTGTTTTCGTTTAGAAATTAAGTCTCGATATAACATAAAATTGTTGTAAAACCCATTATTTTGAGCAAATATAGGATGATATCATACTTTAGTCTGCCATTTTTTTCTAGACGTTTACCGATTTCTTTATTTGAACAAAAGTGTTTTCGACATTTCCATAACCAGACACTTCAGAAACAATGTTCTGTTACATCTATTTCAACTTCGAAAAAAAAAAATTCATGACTTTTTGTCTTTTTTGTCTTTTTTTCAATTAATTTGGAAGGAAATGACCACAAATTGAGAGTGCATTACAAATAAATGATTGCGTTGGTATACTTTCAATCACTATTTTCACTTAAGTACAAGTTTTAATCATACTTTGAATAGTTTCCCTCAAAAATACACGGCGAAGTTAATAAAAAAAGTCATATTGCCCCTAAAATCAACAGTTTATTATCCCATACTCGACGGAAATATTAAGTTCAAATTAAATAAAAAACACGGTTTTTACAGGAGAAAACGTTGTCCGTTAGGGGCAATTTGATACCAAACCGTACTCGGAAGAAGTTTTAGGCACCGCTAATCACACAGCTGTGATATAGGGGATTGATTTGAGCCATCAACCACTTCTGTACGTCAACAAATGTCAAAGATTCAATACTTTGCGCAAGTTAGTTACCCAAAAATATAGCCCATCGGTACCAGAGTACCGATGGGAACAGGAAGGGGTTAAGAATGCTTAAGAATGCTTAACCCTTTCACGTTCCGCCAAATTGGACGTAAACTTATGGAAAGACACTAGCAAAGTTCAATCGCATATAGCATTCGCACTGAGGCTTACATAAAGGTCGTTTTAGGTTCATTTGAGAGATAATTGATAAAATATTTCAAAAAATATAATATATCAGAATTTTTGTCTTTTGAAGTCACGTGTTATCTGTCCAAAAGTCACGTGACTTGCGAAAAAAAAGTAAAAAAATACAAAAGTCTTCCGAAAAAGGTCGTGTGGAGACTTTTATAAGGGCTAATAGGATAAAGTTTAAGTGTCAAAGTAATGTCCTAAGTCTGATAGACACAGGAAAGTTACCATTATGGTATAGTTGGAGGAAATACGTGCTATATGCCCCCAAACGTTGATGCCCGCAACATGCAAAATAACGGTTTTCAGCCGTTTTTTCGTCAAAAATCTTATACTTGACACAAATTTTAGCTTAAATTATGTTTTTCCAAGCAGCACATAGAATTTTGACTTTGAAAGTAAAGATTCAATGAATTACCAATAATTACTTTGGTGTTTTGGGCCTATGATGTTTTAGTTTAAAGGGGGGGGGGGGTGCAATTAGGACAGACATTCTTTAAAAACATACAAACATTGTTTTTGAGTTGACTTTTGTATGTATTCATGACCCTCTTTTTGAAATTGAAAGTAAAGTTAAGTTAAGTTTCATTTAATATAGGAAATTATTTTTTCACCTCCGGCTTTGAGGTTCGAACATGCAATCTTCCTGCTACGGGCTAGTGCAGCTTCCCACTGAACCACGGGAGTTCCAGTTTAAAATGTCGAAATTTTAATACTTAACTCTTTCATAAAGCAACGAAGTGAAAGTAATCAAATAACCAGCCTGTTTACTGTTTTCGTTTAGAAATTAAGTCTCGATATAACATAAAATTGTTGTAAAACCCATTATTTTGAGCAAATATAGGATGATATCATACTTTAGTCTGCCATTTTTTTCTAGACGTTTACCGATTTCTTTATTTGAACAAAAGTGTTTTCGACATTTCCATAACCAGACACTTCAGAAACAATGTTCTGTTACATCTATTTCAACTTCGAAAAAAAAAAATTCATGACTTTTTGTCTTTTTTGTCTTTTTTTCAATTAATTTGGAAGGAAATGACCACAAATTGAGAGTGCATTACAAATAAATGATTGCGTTGGTATACTTTCAATCACTATTTTCACTTAAGTACAAGTTTTAATCATACTTTGAATAGTTTCCCTCAAAAATACACGGCGAAGTTAATAAAAAAAGTCATATTGCCCCTAAAATCAACAGTTTATTATCCCATACTCGACGGAAATATTAAGTTCAAATTAAATAAAAAACACGGTTTTTACAGGAGAAAACGTTGTCCGTTAGGGGCAATTTGATACCAAACCGTACTCGGAAGAAGTTTTAGGCACCGCTAATCACACAGCTGTGATATAGGGGATTGATTTGAGCCATCAACCACTTCTGTACGTCAACAAATGTCAAAGATTCAATACTTTGCGCAAGTTAGTTACCCAAAAATATAGCCCATCGGTACCAGAGTACCGATGGGAACAGGAAGGGGTTAAGAATGCTTAAGAATGCTTAACCCTTTCACGTTCCGCCAAATTGGACGTAAACTTATGGAAAGACACTAGCAAAGTTCAATCGCATATAGCATTCGCACTGAGGCTTACATAAAGGTCGTTTTAGGTTCATTTGAGAGATAATTGATAAAATATTTCAAAAAATATAATATATCAGAATTTTTGTCTTTTGAAGTCACGTGTTATCTGTCCAAAAGTCACGTGACTTGCGAAAAAAAAGTAAAAAAATACAAAAGTCTTCCGAAAAAGGTCGTGTGGAGACTTTTATAAGGGCTAATAGGATAAAGTTTAAGTGTCAAAGTAATGTCCTAAGTCTGATAGACACAGGAAAGTTACCATTATGGTATAGTTGGAGGAAATACGTGCTATATGCCCCCAAACGTTGATGCCCGCAACATGCAAAATAACGGTTTTCAGCCGTTTTTTCGTCAAAAATCTTATACTTGACACAAATTTTAGCTTAAATTATGTTTTTCCAAGCAGCACATAGAATTTTGACTTTGAAAGTAAAGATTCAATGAATTACCAATAATTACTTTGGTGTTTTGGGCCTATGATGTTTTAGTTTAAAGGGGGGGGGGGTGCAATTAGGACAGACATTCTTTAAAAACATACAAACATTGTTTTTGAGTTGACTTTTGTATGTATTCATGACCCTCTTTTTGAAATTGAAAGTAAAGTTAAGTTAAGTTTCATTTAATATAGGAAATTATTTTTTCACCTCCGGCTTTGAGGTTCGAACATGCAATCTTCCTGCTACGGGCTAGTGCAGCTTCCCACTGAACCACGGGAGTTCCAGTTTAAAATGTCGAAATTTTAATACTTAACTCTTTCATAAAGCAACGAAGTGAAAGTAATCAAATAACCAGCCTGTTTACTGTTTTCGTTTAGAAATTAAGTCTCGATATAACATAAAATTGTTGTAAAACCCATTATTTTGAGCAAATATAGGATGATATCATACTTTAGTCTGCCATTTTTTTCTAGACGTTTACCGATTTCTTTATTTGAACAAAAGTGTTTTCGACATTTCCATAACCAGACACTTCAGAAACAATGTTCTGTTACATCTATTTCAACTTCGAAAAAAAAAAATTCATGACTTTTTGTCTTTTTTGTCTTTTTTTCAATTAATTTGGAAGGAAATGACCACAAATTGAGAGTGCATTACAAATAAATGATTGCGTTGGTATACTTTCAATCACTATTTTCACTTAAGTACAAGTTTTAATCATACTTTGAATAGTTTCCCTCAAAAATACACGGCGAAGTTAATAAAAAAAGTCATATTGCCCCTAAAATCAACAGTTTATTATCCCATACTCGACGGAAATATTAAGTTCAAATTAAATAAAAAACACGGTTTTTACAGGAGAAAACGTTGTCCGTTAGGGGCAATTTGATACCAAACCGTACTCGGAAGAAGTTTTAGGCACCGCTAATCACACAGCTGTGATATAGGGGATTGATTTGAGCCATCAACCACTTCTGTACGTCAACAAATGTCAAAGATTCAATACTTTGCGCAAGTTAGTTACCCAAAAATATAGCCCATCGGTACCAGAGTACCGATGGGAACAGGAAGGGGTTAAGAATGCTTAAGAATGCTTAACCCTTTCACGTTCCGCCAAATTGGACGTAAACTTATGGAAAGACACTAGCAAAGTTCAATCGCATATAGCATTCGCACTGAGGCTTACATAAAGGTCGTTTTAGGTTCATTTGAGAGATAATTGATAAAATATTTCAAAAAATATAATATATCAGAATTTTTGTCTTTTGAAGTCACGTGTTATCTGTCCAAAAGTCACGTGACTTGCGAAAAAAAAGTAAAAAAATACAAAAGTCTTCCGAAAAAGGTCGTGTGGAGACTTTTATAAGGGCTAATAGGATAAAGTTTAAGTGTCAAAGTAATGTCCTAAGTCTGATAGACACAGGAAAGTTACCATTATGGTATAGTTGGAGGAAATACGTGCTATATGCCCCCAAACGTTGATGCCCGCAACATGCAAAATAACGGTTTTCAGCCGTTTTTTCGTCAAAAATCTTATACTTGACACAAATTTTAGCTTAAATTATGTTTTTCCAAGCAGCACATAGAATTTTGACTTTAAAAGTAAAGATTCAATGAATTACCAATAATTACTTTGGTGTTTTGGGCCTATGATGTTTTAGTTTAAAGGGGGGGGGGGGTGTGCAATTAGGACAGACATTCTTTAAAAACATACAAACATTGTTTTTGAGTTGACTTTTGTATGTATTCATGACCCTCTTTTTGAAATTGAAAGTAAAGTTAAGTTAAGTTTCATTTAATATAGGAAATTATTTTTTCACCTCCGGCTTTGAGGTTCGAACATGCAATCTTCCTGCTACGGGCTAGTGCAGCTTCCCACTGAACCACGGGAGTTCCAGTTTAAAATGTCGAAATTTTAATACTTAACTCTTTCATAAAGCAACGAAGTGAAAGTAATCAAATAACCAGCCTGTTTACTGTTTTCGTTTAGAAATTAAGTCTCGATATAACATAAAATTGTTGTAAAACCCATTATTTTGAGCAAATATAGGATGATATCATACTTTAGTCTGCCATTTTTTTCTAGACGTTTACCGATTTCTTTATTTGAACAAAAGTGTTTTCGACATTTCCATAACCAGACACTTCAGAAACAATGTTCTGTTACATCTATTTCAACTTCGAAAAAAAAAAATTCATGACTTTTTGTCTTTTTTGTCTTTTTTTCAATTAATTTGGAAGGAAATGACCACAAATTGAGAGTGCATTACAAATAGATGATTGCGTTGGTATACTTTCAATCACTATTTTCACTTAAGTACAAGTTTTAATCATACTTTGAATAGTTTCCCTCAAAAATACACGGCGAAGTTAATAAAAAAAGTCATATTGCCCCTAAAATCAACAGTTTATTATCCCATACTCGACGGAAATATTAAGTTCAAATTAAATAAAAAACACGGTTTTTACAGGAGAAAACGTTGTCCGTTAGGGGCAATTTGATACCAAACCGTACTCGGAAGAAGTTTTAGGCACCGCTAATCACACAGCTGTGATATAGGGGATTGATTTGAGCCATCAACCACTTCTGTACGTCAACAAATGTCAAAGATTCAATACTTTGCGCAAGTTAGTTACCCAAAAATATAGCCCATCGGTACCAGAGTACCGATGGGAACAGGAAGGGGTTAAGAATGCTTAAGAATGCTTAACCCTTTCACGTTCCGCCAAATTGGACGTAAACTTATGGAAAGACACTAGCAAAGTTCAATCGCATATAGCATTCGCACTGAGGCTTACATAAAGGTCGTTTTAGGTTCATTTGAGAGATAATTGATAAAATATTTCAAAAAATATAATATATCAGAATTTTTGTCTTTTGAAGTCACGTGTTATCTGTCCAAAAGTCACGTGACTTGCGAAAAAAAAGTAAAAAAATACAAAAGTCTTCCGAAAAAGGTCGTGTGGAGACTTTTATAAGGGCTAATAGGATAAAGTTTAAGTGTCAAAGTAATGTCCTAAGTCTGATAGACACAGGAAAGTTACCATTATGGTATAGTTGGAGGAAATACGTGCTATATGCCCCCAAACGTTGATGCCCGCAACATGCAAAATAACGGTTTTCAGCCGTTTTTTCGTCAAAAATCTTATACTTGACACAAATTTTAGCTTAAATTATGTTTTTCCAAGCAGCACATAGAATTTTGACTTTGAAAGTAAAGATTCAATGAATTACCAATAATTACTTTGGTGTTTTGGGCCTATGATGTTTTAGTTTAAAGGGGGGGGTGCAATTAGGACAGACATTCTTTAAAAACATACAAACATTGTTTTTGAGTTGACTTTTGTATGTATTCATGACCCTCTTTTTGAAATTGAAAGTAAAGTTAAGTTAAGTTTCATTTAATATAGGAAATTATTTTTTCACCTCCGGCTTTGAGGTTCGAACATGCAATCTTCCTGCTACGGGCTAGTGCAGCTTCCCACTGAACCACGGGAGTTCCAGTTTAAAATGTCGAAATTTTAATACTTAACTCTTTCATAAAGCAACGAAGTGAAAGTAATCAAATAACCAGCCTGTTTACTGTTTTCGTTTAGAAATTAAGTCTCGATATAACATAAAATTGTTGTAAAACCCATTATTTTGAGCAAATATAGGATGATATCATACTTTAGTCTGCCATTTTTTTCTAGACGTTTACCGATTTCTTTATTTGAACAAAAGTGTTTTCGACATTTCCATAACCAGACACTTCAGAAACAATGTTCTGTTACATCTATTTCAACTTCGAAAAAAAAAAATTCATGACTTTTTGTCTTTTTTGTCTTTTTTTCAATTAATTTGGAAGGAAATGACCACAAATTGAGAGTGCATTACAAATAAATGATTGCGTTGGTATACTTTCAATCACTATTTTCACTTAAGTACAAGTTTTAATCATACTTTGAATAGTTTCCCTCAAAAATACACGGCGAAGTTAATAAAAAAAGTCATATTGCCCCTAAAATCAACAGTTTATTATCCCATACTCGACGGAAATATTAAGTTCAAATTAAATAAAAAACACGGTTTTTACAGGAGAAAACGTTGTCCGTTAGGGGCAATTTGATACCAAACCGTACTCGGAAGAAGTTTTAGGCACCGCTAATCACACAGCTGTGATATAGGGGATTGATTTGAGCCATCAACCACTTCTGTACGTCAACAAATGTCAAAGATTCAATACTTTGCGCAAGTTAGTTACCCAAAAATATAGCCCATCGGTACCAGAGTACCGATGGGAACAGGAAGGGGTTAAGAATGCTTAAGAATGCTTAACCCTTTCACGTTCCGCCAAATTGGACGTAAACTTATGGAAAGACACTAGCAAAGTTCAATCGCATATAGCATTCGCACTGAGGCTTACATAAAGGTCGTTTTAGGTTCATTTGAGAGATAATTGATAAAATATTTCAAAAAATATAATATATCAGAATTTTTGTCTTTTGAAGTCACGTGTTATCTGTCCAAAAGTCACGTGACTTGCGAAAAAAAAGTAAAAAAATACAAAAGTCTTCCGAAAAAGGTCGTGTGGAGACTTTTATAAGGGCTAATAGGATAAAGTTTAAGTGTCAAAGTAATGTCCTAAGTCTGATAGACACAGGAAAGTTACCATTATGGTATAGTTGGAGGAAATACGTGCTATATGCCCCCAAACGTTGATGCCCGCAACATGCAAAATAACGGTTTTCAGCCGTTTTTTCGTCAAAAATCTTATACTTGACACAAATTTTAGCTTAAATTATGTTTTTCCAAGCAGCACATAGAATTTTGACTTTAAAAGTAAAGATTCAATGAATTACCAATAATTACTTTGGTGTTTTGGGCCTATGATGTTTTAGTTTAAAGGGGGGGGGGGTGTGCAATTAGGACAGACATTCTTTAAAAACATACAAACATTGTTTTTGAGTTGACTTTTGTATGTATTCATGACCCTCTTTTTGAAATTGAAAGTAAAGTTAAGTTAAGTTTCATTTAATATAGGAAATTATTTTTTCACCTCCGGCTTTGAGGTTCGAACATGCAATCTTCCTGCTACGGGCTAGTGCAGCTTCCCACTGAACCACGGGAGTTCCAGTTTAAAATGTCGAAATTTTAATACTTAACTCTTTCATAAAGCAACGAAGTGAAAGTAATCAAATAACCAGCCTGTTTACTGTTTTCGTTTAGAAATTAAGTCTCGATATAACATAAAATTGTTGTAAAACCCATTATTTTGAGCAAATATAGGATGATATCATACTTTAGTCTGCCATTTTTTTCTAGACGTTTACCGATTTCTTTATTTGAACAAAAGTGTTTTCGACATTTCCATAACCAGACACTTCAGAAACAATGTTCTGTTACATCTATTTCAACTTCGAAAAAAAAAAATTCATGACTTTTTGTCTTTTTTGTCTTTTTTTCAATTAATTTGGAAGGAAATGACCACAAATTGAGAGTGCATTACAAATAGATGATTGCGTTGGTATACTTTCAATCACTATTTTCACTTAAGTACAAGTTTTAATCATACTTTGAATAGTTTCCCTCAAAAATACACGGCGAAGTTAATAAAAAAAGTCATATTGCCCCTAAAATCAACAGTTTATTATCCCATACTCGACGGAAATATTAAGTTCAAATTAAATAAAAAACACGGTTTTTACAGGAGAAAACGTTGTCCGTTAGGGGCAATTTGATACCAAACCGTACTCGGAAGAAGTTTTAGGCACCGCTAATCACACAGCTGTGATATAGGGGATTGATTTGAGCCATCAACCACTTCTGTACGTCAACAAATGTCAAAGATTCAATACTTTGCGCAAGTTAGTTACCCAAAAATATAGCCCATCGGTACCAGAGTACCGATGGGAACAGGAAGGGGTTAAGAATGCTTAAGAATGCTTAACCCTTTCACGTTCCGCCAAATTGGACGTAAACTTATGGAAAGACACTAGCAAAGTTCAATCGCATATAGCATTCGCACTGAGGCTTACATAAAGGTCGTTTTAGGTTCATTTGAGAGATAATTGATAAAATATTTCAAAAAATATAATATATCAGAATTTTTGTCTTTTGAAGTCACGTGTTATCTGTCCAAAAGTCACGTGACTTGCGAAAAAAAAGTAAAAAAATACAAAAGTCTTCCGAAAAAGGTCGTGTGGAGACTTTTATAAGGGCTAATAGGATAAAGTTTAAGTGTCAAAGTAATGTCCTAAGTCTGATAGACACAGGAAAGTTACCATTATGGTATAGTTGGAGGAAATACGTGCTATATGCCCCCAAACGTTGATGCCCGCAACATGCAAAATAACGGTTTTCAGCCGTTTTTTCGTCAAAAATCTTATACTTGACACAAATTTTAGCTTAAATTATGTTTTTCCAAGCAGCACATAGAATTTTGACTTTGAAAGTAAAGATTCAATGAATTACCAATAATTACTTTGGTGTTTTGGGCCTATGATGTTTTAGTTTAAAGGGGGGGGGGTGCAATTAGGACAGACATTCTTTAAAAACATACAAACATTGTTTTTGAGTTGACTTTTGTATGTATTCATGACCCTCTTTTTGAAATTGAAAGTAAAGTTAAGTTAAGTTTCATTTAATATAGGAAATTATTTTTTCACCTCCGGCTTTGAGGTTCGAACATGCAATCTTCCTGCTACGGGCTAGTGCAGCTTCCCACTGAACCACGGGAGTTCCAGTTTAAAATGTCGAAATTTTAATACTTAACTCTTTCATAAAGCAACGAAGTGAAAGTAATCAAATAACCAGCCTGTTTACTGTTTTCGTTTAGAAATTAAGTCTCGATATAACATAAAATTGTTGTAAAACCCATTATTTTGAGCAAATATAGGATGATATCATACTTTAGTCTGCCATTTTTTTCTAGACGTTTACCGATTTCTTTATTTGAACAAAAGTGTTTTCGACATTTCCATAACCAGACACTTCAGAAACAATGTTCTGTTACATCTATTTCAACTTCGAAAAAAAAAAATTCATGACTTTTTGTCTTTTTTGTCTTTTTTTCAATTAATTTGGAAGGAAATGACCACAAATTGAGAGTGCATTACAAATAAATGATTGCGTTGGTATACTTTCAATCACTATTTTCACTTAAGTACAAGTTTTAATCATACTTTGAATAGTTTCCCTCAAAAATACACGGCGAAGTTAATAAAAAAAGTCATATTGCCCCTAAAATCAACAGTTTATTATCCCATACTCGACGGAAATATTAAGTTCAAATTAAATAAAAAACACGGTTTTTACAGGAGAAAACGTTGTCCGTTAGGGGCAATTTGATACCAAACCGTACTCGGAAGAAGTTTTAGGCACCGCTAATCACACAGCTGTGATATAGGGGATTGATTTGAGCCATCAACCACTTCTGTACGTCAACAAATGTCAAAGATTCAATACTTTGCGCAAGTTAGTTACCCAAAAATATAGCCCATCGGTACCAGAGTACCGATGGGAACAGGAAGGGGTTAAGAATGCTTAAGAATGCTTAACCCTTTCACGTTCCGCCAAATTGGACGTAAACTTATGGAAAGACACTAGCAAAGTTCAATCGCATATAGCATTCGCACTGAGGCTTACATAAAGGTCGTTTTAGGTTCATTTGAGAGATAATTGATAAAATATTTCAAAAAATATAATATATCAGAATTTTTGTCTTTTGAAGTCACGTGTTATCTGTCCAAAAGTCACGTGACTTGCGAAAAAAAAGTAAAAAAATACAAAAGTCTTCCGAAAAAGGTCGTGTGGAGACTTTTATAAGGGCTAATAGGATAAAGTTTAAGTGTCAAAGTAATGTCCTAAGTCTGATAGACACAGGAAAGTTACCATTATGGTATAGTTGGAGGAAATACGTGCTATATGCCCCCAAACGTTGATGCCCGCAACATGCAAAATAACGGTTTTCAGCCGTTTTTTCGTCAAAAATCTTATACTTGACACAAATTTTAGCTTAAATTATGTTTTTCCAAGCAGCACATAGAATTTTGACTTTGAAAGTAAAGATTCAATGAATTACCAATAATTACTTTGGTGTTTTGGGCCTATGATGTTTTAGTTTAAAGGGGGGGGGGGTGCAATTAGGACAGACATTCTTTAAAAACATACAAACATTGTTTTTGAGTTGACTTTTGTATGTATTCATGACCCTCTTTTTGAAATTGAAAGTAAAGTTAAGTTAAGTTTCATTTAATATAGGAAATTATTTTTTCACCTCCGGCTTTGAGGTTCGAACATGCAATCTTCCTGCTACGGGCTAGTGCAGCTTCCCACTGAACCACGGGAGTTCCAGTTTAAAATGTCGAAATTTTAATACTTAACTCTTTCATAAAGCAACGAAGTGAAAGTAATCAAATAACCAGCCTGTTTACTGTTTTCGTTTAGAAATTAAGTCTCGATATAACATAAAATTGTTGTAAAACCCATTATTTTGAGCAAATATAGGATGATATCATACTTTAGTCTGCCATTTTTTTCTAGACGTTTACCGATTTCTTTATTTGAACAAAAGTGTTTTCGACATTTCCATAACCAGACACTTCAGAAACAATGTTCTGTTACATCTATTTCAACTTCGAAAAAAAAAAATTCATGACTTTTTGTCTTTTTTGTCTTTTTTTCAATTAATTTGGAAGGAAATGACCACAAATTGAGAGTGCATTACAAATAAATGATTGCGTTGGTATACTTTCAATCACTATTTTCACTTAAGTACAAGTTTTAATCATACTTTGAATAGTTTCCCTCAAAAATACACGGCGAAGTTAATAAAAAAAGTCATATTGCCCCTAAAATCAACAGTTTATTATCCCATACTCGACGGAAATATTAAGTTCAAATTAAATAAAAAACACGGTTTTTACAGGAGAAAACGTTGTCCGTTAGGGGCAATTTGATACCAAACCGTACTCGGAAGAAGTTTTAGGCACCGCTAATCACACAGCTGTGATATAGGGGATTGATTTGAGCCATCAACCACTTCTGTACGTCAACAAATGTCAAAGATTCAATACTTTGCGCAAGTTAGTTACCCAAAAATATAGCCCATCGGTACCAGAGTACCGATGGGAACAGGAAGGGATTAAGAATGCTTAAGAATGCTTAACCCTTTCACGTTCCGCCAAATTGGACGTAAACTTATGGAAAGACACTAGCAAAGTTCAATCGCATATAGCATTCGCACTGAGGCTTACATAAAGGTCGTTTTAGGTTCATTTGAGAGATAATTGATAAAATATTTCAAAAAATATAATATATCAGAATTTTTGTCTTTTGAAGTCACGTGTTATCTGTCCAAAAGTCACGTGACTTGCGAAAAAAAAGTAAAAAAATACAAAAGTCTTCCGAAAAAGGTCGTGTGGAGACTTTTATAAGGGCTAATAGGATAAAGTTTAAGTGTCAAAGTAATGTCCTAAGTCTGATAGACACAGGAAAGTTACCATTATGGTATAGTTGGAGGAAATACGTGCTATATGCCCCCAAACGTTGATGCCCGCAACATGCAAAATAACGGTTTTCAGCCGTTTTTTCGTCAAAAATCTTATACTTGACACAAATTTTAGCTTAAATTATGTTTTTCCAAGCAGCACATAGAATTTTGACTTTGAAAGTAAAGATTCAATGAATTACCAATAATTACTTTGGTGTTTTGGGTCTATGATGTTTTAGTTTAAAGGGGGGGGGGGTGCAATTAGGACAGACATTCTTTAAAAACATACAAACATTGTTTTTGAGTTGACTTTTGTATGTATTCATGACCCTCTTTTTGAAATTGAAAGTAAAGTTAAGTTAAGTTTCATTTAATATAGGAAATTATTTTTTCACCTCCGGCTTTGAGGTTCGAACATGCAATCTTCCTGCTACGGGCTAGTGCAGCTTCCCACTGAACCACGGGAGTTCCAGTTTAAAATGTCGAAATTTTAATACTTAACTCTTTCATAAAGCAACGAAGTGAAAGTAATCAAATAACCAGCCTGTTTACTGTTTTCGTTTAGAAATTAAGTCTCGATATAACATAAAATTGTTGTAAAACCCATTATTTTGAGCAAATATAGGATGATATCATACTTTAGTCTGCCATTTTTTTCTAGACGTTTACCGATTTCTTTATTTGAACAAAAGTGTTTTCGACATTTCCATAACCAGACACTTCAGAAACAATGTTCTGTTACATCTATTTCAACTTCGAAAAAAAAAAATTCATGACTTTTTGTCTTTTTTGTCTTTTTTTCAATTAATTTGGAAGGAAATGACCACAAATTGAGAGTGCATTACAAATAAATGATTGCGTTGGTATACTTTCAATCACTATTTTCACTTAAGTACAAGTTTTAATCATACTTTGAATAGTTTCCCTCAAAAATACACGGCGAAGTTAATAAAAAAAGTCATATTGCCCCTAAAATCAACAGTTTATTATCCCATACTCGACGGAAATATTAAGTTCAAATTAAATAAAAAACACGGTTTTTACAGGAGAAAACGTTGTCCGTTAGGGGCAATTTGATACCAAACCGTACTCGGAAGAAGTTTTAGGCACCGCTAATCACACAGCTGTGATATAGGGGATTGATTTGAGCCATCAACCACTTCTGTACGTCAACAAATGTCAAAGATTCAATACTTTGCGCAAGTTAGTTACCCAAAAATATAGCCCATCGGTACCAGAGTACCGATGGGAACAGGAAGGGGTTAAGAATGCTTAAGAATGCTTAACCCTTTCACGTTCCGCCAAATTGGACGTAAACTTATGGAAAGACACTAGCAAAGTTCAATCGCATATAGCATTCGCACTGAGGCTTACATAAAGGTCGTTTTAGGTTCATTTGAGAGATAATTGATAAAATATTTCAAAAAATATAATATATCAGAATTTTTGTCTTTTGAAGTCACGTGTTATCTGTCCAAAAGTCACGTGACTTGCGAAAAAAAAGTAAAAAAATACAAAAGTCTTCCGAAAAAGGTCGTGTGGAGACTTTTATAAGGGCTAATAGGATAAAGTTTAAGTGTCAAAGTAATGTCCTAAGTCTGATAGACACAGGAAAGTTACCATTATGGTATAGTTGGAGGAAATACGTGCTATATGCCCCCAAACGTTGATGCCCGCAACATGCAAAATAACGGTTTTCAGCCGTTTTTTCGTCAAAAATCTTATACTTGACACAAATTTTAGCTTAAATTATGTTTTTCCAAGCAGCACATAGAATTTTGACTTTGAAAGTAAAGATTCAATGAATTACCAATAATTACTTTGGTGTTTTGGGTCTATGATGTTTTAGTTTAAAGGGGGGGGGGGGGGGGGTGCAATTAGGACAGACATTCTTTAAAAACATACAAACATTGTTTTTGAGTTGACTTTTGTATGTATTCATGACCCTCTTTTTGAAATTGAAAGTAAAGTTAAGTTAAGTTTCATTTAATATAGGAAATTATTTTTTCACCTCCGGCTTTGAGGTTCGAACATGCAATCTTCCTGCTACGGGCTAGTGCAGCTTCCCACTGAACCACGGGAGTTCCAGTTTAAAATGTCGAAATTTTAATACTTAACTCTTTCATAAAGCAACGAAGTGAAAGTAATCAAATAACCAGCCTGTTTACTGTTTTCGTTTAGAAATTAAGTCTCGATATAACATAAAATTGTTGTAAAACCCATTATTTTGAGCAAATATAGGATGATATCATACTTTAGTCTGCCATTTTTTTCTAGACGTTTACCGATTTCTTTATTTGAACAAAAGTGTTTTCGACATTTCCATAACCAGACACTTCAGAAACAATGTTCTGTTACATCTATTTCAACTTCGAAAAAAAAAAATTCATGACTTTTTGTCTTTTTTGTCTTTTTTTCAATTAATTTGGAAGGAAATGACCACAAATTGAGAGTGCATTACAAATAAATGATTGCGTTGGTATACTTTCAATCACTATTTTCACTTAAGTACAAGTTTTAATCATACTTTGAATAGTTTCCCTCAAAAATACACGGCGAAGTTAATAAAAAAAGTCATATTGCCCCTAAAATCAACAGTTTATTATCCCATACTCGACGGAAATATTAAGTTCAAATTAAATAAAAAACACGGTTTTTACAGGAGAAAACGTTGTCCGTTAGGGGCAATTTGATACCAAACCGTACTCGGAAGAAGTTTTAGGCACCGCTAATCACACAGCTGTGATATAGGGGATTGATTTGAGCCATCAACCACTTCTGTACGTCAACAAATGTCAAAGATTCAATACTTTGCGCAAGTTAGTTACCCAAAAATATAGCCCATCGGTACCAGAGTACCGATGGGAACAGGAAGGGGTTAAGAATGCTTAAGAATGCTTAACCCTTTCACGTTCCGCCAAATTGGACGTAAACTTATGGAAAGACACTAGCAAAGTTCAATCGCATATAGCATTCGCACTGAGGCTTACATAAAGGTCGTTTTAGGTTCATTTGAGAGATAATTGATAAAATATTTCAAAAAATATAATATATCAGAATTTTTGTCTTTTGAAGTCACGTGTTATCTGTCCAAAAGTCACGTGACTTGCGAAAAAAAAGTAAAAAAATACAAAAGTCTTCCGAAAAAGGTCGTGTGGAGACTTTTATAAGGGCTAATAGGATAAAGTTTAAGTGTCAAAGTAATGTCCTAAGTCTGATAGACACAGGAAAGTTACCATTATGGTATAGTTGGAGGAAATACGTGCTATATGCCCCCAAACGTTGATGCCCGCAACATGCAAAATAACGGTTTTCAGCCGTTTTTTCGTCAAAAATCTTATACTTGACACAAATTTTAGCTTAAATTATGTTTTTCCAAGCAGCACATAGAATTTTGACTTTGAAAGTAAAGATTCAATGAATTACCAATAATTACTTTGGTGTTTTGGGCCTATGATGTTTTAGTTTAAAGGGGGGGGGGTGCAATTAGGACAGACATTCTTTAAAAACATACAAACATTGTTTTTGAGTTGACTTTTGTATGTTTTCATGACCCTCTTTTTGAAATTGAAAGTAAAGTTAAGTTAAGTTTCATTTAATATAGGAAATTATTTTTTCACCTCCGGCTTTGAGGTTCGAACATGCAATCTTCCTGCTACGGGCTAGTGCAGCTTCCCACTGAACCACGGGAGTTCCAGTTTAAAATGTCGAAATTTTAATACTTAACTCTTTCATAAAGCAACGAAGTGAAAGTAATCAAATAACCAGCCTGTTTACTGTTTTCGTTTAGAAATTAAGTCTCGATATAACATAAAATTGTTGTAAAACCCATTATTTTGAGCAAATATAGGATGATATCATACTTTAGTCTGCCATTTTTTTCTAGACGTTTACCGATTTCTTTATTTGAACAAAAGTGTTTTCGACATTTCCATAACCAGACACTTCAGAAACAATGTTCTGTTACATCTATTTCAACTTCGAAAAAAAAAAATTCATGACTTTTTGTCTTTTTTGTCTTTTTTTCAATTAATTTGGAAGGAAATGACCACAAATTGAGAGTGCATTACAAATAAATGATTGCGTTGGTATACTTTCAATCACTATTTTCACTTAAGTACAAGTTTTAATCATACTTTGAATAGTTTCCCTCAAAAATACACGGCGAAGTTAATAAAAAAAGTCATATTGCCCCTAAAATCAACAGTTTATTATCCCATACTCGACGGAAATATTAAGTTCAAATTAAATAAAAAACACGGTTTTTACAGGAGAAAACGTTGTCCGTTAGGGGCAATTTGATACCAAACCGTACTCGGAAGAAGTTTTAGGCACCGCTAATCACACAGCTGTGATATAGGGGATTGATTTGAGCCATCAACCACTTCTGTACGTCAACAAATGTCAAAGATTCAATACTTTGCGCAAGTTAGTTACCCAAAAATATAGCCCATCGGTACCAGAGTACCGATGGGAACAGGAAGGGGTTAAGAATGCTTAAGAATGCTTAACCCTTTCACGTTCCGCCAAATTGGACGTAAACTTATGGAAAGACACTAGCAAAGTTCAATCGCATATAGCATTCGCACTGAGGCTTACATAAAGGTCGTTTTAGGTTCATTTGAGAGATAATTGATAAGATATTTCAAAAAATATAATATATCAGAATTTTTGTCTTTTGAAGTCACGTGTTATCTGTCCAAAAGTCACGTGACTTGCGAAAAAAAAGTAAAAAAATACAAAAGTCTTCCGAAAAAGGTCGTGTGGAGACTTTTATAAGGGCTAATAGGATAAAGTTTAAGTGTCAAAGTAATGTCCTAAGTCTGATAGACACAGGAAAGTTACCATTATGGTATAGTTGGAGGAAATACGTGCTATATGCCCCCAAACGTTGATGCCCGCAACATGCAAAATAACGGTTTTCAGCCGTTTTTTCGTCAAAAATCTTATACTTGACACAAATTTTAGCTTAAATTATGTTTTTCCAAGCAGCACATAGAATTTTGACTTTGAAAGTAAAGATTCAATGAATTACCAATAATTACTTTGGTGTTTTGGGCCTATGATGTTTTAGTTTAAAGGGGGGGGGGGGGTGCAATTAGGACAGACATTCTTTAAAAACATACAAACATTGTTTTTGAGTTGACTTTTGTATGTATTCATGACCCTCTTTTTGAAATTGAAAGTAAAGTTAAGTTAAGTTTCATTTAATATAGGAAATTATTTTTTCACCTCCGGCTTTGAGGTTCGAACATGCAATCTTCCTGCTACGGGCTAGTGCAGCTTCCCACTGAACCACGGGAGTTCCAGTTTAAAATGTCGAAATTTTAATACTTAACTCTTTCATAAAGCAACGAAGTGAAAGTAATCAAATAACCAGCCTGTTTACTGTTTTCGTTTAGAAATTAAGTCTCGATATAACATAAAATTGTTGTAAAACCCATTATTTTGAGCAAATATAGGATGATATCATACTTTAGTCTGCCATTTTTTTCTAGACGTTTACCGATTTCTTTATTTGAACAAAAGTGTTTTCGACATTTCCATAACCAGACACTTCAGAAACAATGTTCTGTTACATCTATTTCAACTTCGAAAAAAAAAAATTCATGACTTTTTGTCTTTTTTGTCTTTTTTTCAATTAATTTGGAAGGAAATGACCACAAATTGAGAGTGCATTACAAATAAATGATTGCGTTGGTATACTTTCAATCACTATTTTCACTTAAGTACAAGTTTTAATCATACTTTGAATAGTTTCCCTCAAAAATACACGGCGAAGTTAATAAAAAAAGTCATATTGCCCCTAAAATCAACAGTTTATTATCCCATACTCGACGGAAATATTAAGTTCAAATTAAATAAAAAACACGGTTTTTACAGGAGAAAACGTTGTCCGTTAGGGGCAATTTGATACCAAACCGTACTCGGAAGAAGTTTTAGGCACCGCTAATCACACAGCTGTGATATAGGGGATTGATTTGAGCCATCAACCACTTCTGTACGTCAACAAATGTCAAAGATTCAATACTTTGCGCAAGTTAGTTACCCAAAAATATAGCCCATCGGTACCAGAGTACCGATGGGAACAGGAAGGGGTTAAGAATGCTTAAGAATGCTTAACCCTTTCACGTTCCGCCAAATTGGACGTAAACTTATGGAAAGACACTAGCAAAGTTCAATCGCATATAGCATTCGCACTGAGGCTTACATAAAGGTCGTTTTAGGTTCATTTGAGAGATAATTGATAAAATATTTCAAAAAATATAATATATCAGAATTTTTGTCTTTTGAAGTCACGTGTTATCTGTCCAAAAGTCACGTGACTTGCGAAAAAAAAGTAAAAAAATACAAAAGTCTTCCGAAAAAGGTCGTGTGGAGACTTTTATAAGGGCTAATAGGATAAAGTTTAAGTGTCAAAGTAATGTCCTAAGTCTGATAGACACAGGAAAGTTACCATTATGGTATAGTTGGAGGAAATACGTGCTATATGCCCCCAAACGTTGATGCCCGCAACATGCAAAATAACGGTTTTCAGCCGTTTTTTCGTCAAAAATCTTATACTTGACACAAATTTTAGCTTAAATTATGTTTTTCCAAGCAGCACATAGAATTTTGACTTTGAAAGTAAAGATTCAATGAATTACCAATAATTACTTTGGTGTTTTGGGCCTATGATGTTTTAGTTTAAAGGGGGGGGGGGGGGGGTGCAATTAGGACAGACATTCTTTAAAAACATACAAACATTGTTTTTGAGTTGACTTTTGTATGTTTTCATGACCCTCTTTTTGAAATTGAAAGTAAAGTTAAGTTAAGTTTCATTTAATATAGGAAATTATTTTTTCACCTCCGGCTTTGAGGTTCGAACATGCAATCTTCCTGCTACGGGCTAGTGCAGCTTCCCACTGAACCACGGGAGTTCCAGTTTAAAATGTCGAAATTTTAATACTTAACTCTTTCATAAAGCAACGAAGTGAAAGTAATCAAATAACCAGCCTGTTTACTGTTTTCGTTTAGAAATTAAGTCTCGATATAACATAAAATTGTTGTAAAACCCATTATTTTGAGCAAATATAGGATGATATCATACTTTAGTCTGCCATTTTTTTCTAGACGTTTACCGATTTCTTTATTTGAACAAAAGTGTTTTCGACATTTCCATAACCAGACACTTCAGAAACAATGTTCTGTTACATCTATTTCAACTTCGAAAAAAAAAAATTCATGACTTTTTGTCTTTTTTGTCTTTTTTTCAATTAATTTGGAAGGAAATGACCACAAATTGAGAGTGCATTACAAATAAATGATTGCGTTGGTATACTTTCAATCACTATTTTCACTTAAGTACAAGTTTTAATCATACTTTGAATAGTTTCCCTCAAAAATACACGGCGAAGTTAATAAAAAAAGTCATATTGCCCCTAAAATCAACAGTTTATTATCCCATACTCGACGGAAATATTAAGTTCAAATTAAATAAAAAACACGGTTTTTACAGGAGAAAACGTTGTCCGTTAGGGGCAATTTGATACCAAACCGTACTCGGAAGAAGTTTTAGGCACCGCTAATCACACAGCTGTGATATAGGGGATTGATTTGAGCCATCAACCACTTCTGTACGTCAACAAATGTCAAAGATTCAATACTTTGCGCAAGTTAGTTACCCAAAAATATAGCCCATCGGTACCAGAGTACCGATGGGAACAGGAAGGGGTTAAGAATGCTTAAGAATGCTTAACCCTTTCACGTTCCGCCAAATTGGACGTAAACTTATGGAAAGACACTAGCAAAGTTCAATCGCATATAGCATTCGCACTGAGGCTTACATAAAGGTCGTTTTAGGTTCATTTGAGAGATAATTGATAAGATATTTCAAAAAATATAATATATCAGAATTTTTGTCTTTTGAAGTCACGTGTTATCTGTCCAAAAGTCACGTGACTTGCGAAAAAAAAGTAAAAAAATACAAAAGTCTTCCGAAAAAGGTCGTGTGGAGACTTTTATAAGGGCTAATAGGATAAAGTTTAAGTGTCAAAGTAATGTCCTAAGTCTGATAGACACAGGAAAGTTACCATTATGGTATAGTTGGAGGAAATACGTGCTATATGCCCCCAAACGTTGATGCCCGCAACATGCAAAATAACGGTTTTCAGCCGTTTTTTCGTCAAAAATCTTATACTTGACACAAATTTTAGCTTAAATTATGTTTTTCCAAGCAGCACATAGAATTTTGACTTTGAAAGTAAAGATTCAATGAATTACCAATAATTACTTTGGTGTTTTGGGCCTATGATGTTTTAGTTTAAAGGGGGGGGGGGGTGCAATTAGGACAGACATTCTTTAAAAACATACAAACATTGTTTTTGAGTTGACTTTTGTATGTATTCATGACCCTCTTTTTGAAATTGAAAGTAAAGTTAAGTTAAGTTTCATTTAATATAGGAAATTATTTTTTCACCTCCGGCTTTGAGGTTCGAACATGCAATCTTCCTGCTACGGGCTAGTGCAGCTTCCCACTGAACCACGGGAGTTCCAGTTTAAAATGTCGAAATTTTAATACTTAACTCTTTCATAAAGCAACGAAGTGAAAGTAATCAAATAACCAGCCTGTTTACTGTTTTCGTTTAGAAATTAAGTCTCGATATAACATAAAATTGTTGTAAAACCCATTATTTTGAGCAAATATAGGATGATATCATACTTTAGTCTGCCATTTTTTTCTAGACGTTTACCGATTTCTTTATTTGAACAAAAGTGTTTTCGACATTTCCATAACCAGACACTTCAGAAACAATGTTCTGTTACATCTATTTCAACTTCGAAAAAAAAAAATTCATGACTTTTTGTCTTTTTTGTCTTTTTTTCAATTAATTTGGAAGGAAATGACCACAAATTGAGAGTGCATTACAAATAAATGATTGCGTTGGTATACTTTCAATCACTATTTTCACTTAAGTACAAGTTTTAATCATACTTTGAATAGTTTCCCTCAAAAATACACGGCGAAGTTAATAAAAAAAGTCATATTGCCCCTAAAATCAACAGTTTATTATCCCATACTCGACGGAAATATTAAGTTCAAATTAAATAAAAAACACGGTTTTTACAGGAGAAAACGTTGTCCGTTAGGGGCAATTTGATACCAAACCGTACTCGGAAGAAGTTTTAGGCACCGCTAATCACACAGCTGTGATATAGGGGATTGATTTGAGCCATCAACCACTTCTGTACGTCAACAAATGTCAAAGATTCAATACTTTGCGCAAGTTAGTTACCCAAAAATATAGCCCATCGGTACCAGAGTACCGATGGGAACAGGAAGGGGTTAAGAATGCTTAAGAATGCTTAACCCTTTCACGTTCCGCCAAATTGGACGTAAACTTATGGAAAGACACTAGCAAAGTTCAATCGCATATAGCATTCGCACTGAGGCTTACATAAAGGTCGTTTTAGGTTCATTTGAGAGATAATTGATAAAATATTTCAAAAAATATAATATATCAGAATTTTTGTCTTTTGAAGTCACGTGTTATCTGTCCAAAAGTCACGTGACTTGCGAAAAAAAAGTAAAAAAATACAAAAGTCTTCCGAAAAAGGTCGTGTGGAGACTTTTATAAGGGCTAATAGGATAAAGTTTAAGTGTCAAAGTAATGTCCTAAGTCTGATAGACACAGGAAAGTTACCATTATGGTATAGTTGGAGGAAATACGTGCTATATGCCCCCAAACGTTGATGCCCGCAACATGCAAAATAACGGTTTTCAGCCGTTTTTTCGTCAAAAATCTTATACTTGACACAAATTTTAGCTTAAATTATGTTTTTCCAAGCAGCACATAGAATTTTGACTTTGAAAGTAAAGATTCAATGAATTACCAATAATTACTTTGGTGTTTTGGGCCTATGATGTTTTAGTTTAAAGGGGGGGGGGGTGCAATTAGGACAGACATTCTTTAAAAACATACAAACATTGTTTTTGAGTTGACTTTTGTATGTATTCATGACCCTCTTTTTGAAATTGAAAGTAAAGTTAAGTTAAGTTTCATTTAATATAGGAAATTATTTTTTCACCTCCGGCTTTGAGGTTCGAACATGCAATCTTCCTGCTACGGGCTAGTGCAGCTTCCCACTGAACCACGGGAGTTCCAGTTTAAAATGTCGAAATTTTAATACTTAACTCTTTCATAAAGCAACGAAGTGAAAGTAATCAAATAACCAGCCTGTTTACTGTTTTCGTTTAGAAATTAAGTCTCGATATAACATAAAATTGTTGTAAAACCCATTATTTTGAGCAAATATAGGATGATATCATACTTTAGTCTGCCATTTTTTTCTAGACGTTTACCGATTTCTTTATTTGAACAAAAGTGTTTTCGACATTTCCATAACCAGACACTTCAGAAACAATGTTCTGTTACATCTATTTCAACTTCGAAAAAAAAAAATTCATGACTTTTTGTCTTTTTTGTCTTTTTTTCAATTAATTTGGAAGGAAATGACCACAAATTGAGAGTGCATTACAAATAAATGATTGCGTTGGTATACTTTCAATCACTATTTTCACTTAAGTACAAGTTTTAATCATACTTTGAATAGTTTCCCTCAAAAATACACGGCGAAGTTAATAAAAAAAGTCATATTGCCCCTAAAATCAACAGTTTATTATCCCATACTCGACGGAAATATTAAGTTCAAATTAAATAAAAAACACGGTTTTTACAGGAGAAAACGTTGTCCGTTAGGGGCAATTTGATACCAAACCGTACTCGGAAGAAGTTTTAGGCACCGCTAATCACACAGCTGTGATATAGGGGATTGATTTGAGCCATCAACCACTTCTGTACGTCAACAAATGTCAAAGATTCAATACTTTGCGCAAGTTAGTTACCCAAAAATATAGCCCATCGGTACCAGAGTACCGATGGGAACAGGAAGGGGTTAAGAATGCTTAAGAATGCTTAACCCTTTCACGTTCCGCCAAATTGGACGTAAACTTATGGAAAGACACTAGCAAAGTTCAATCGCATATAGCATTCGCACTGAGGCTTACATAAAGGTCGTTTTAGGTTCATTTGAGAGATAATTGATAAAATATTTCAAAAAATATAATATATCAGAATTTTTGTCTTTTGAAGTCACGTGTTATCTGTCCAAAAGTCACGTGACTTGCGAAAAAAAAGTAAAAAAATACAAAAGTCTTCCGAAAAAGGTCGTGTGGAGACTTTTATAAGGGCTAATAGGATAAAGTTTAAGTGTCAAAGTAATGTCCTAAGTCTGATAGACACAGGAAAGTTACCATTATGGTATAGTTGGAGGAAATACGTGCTATATGCCCCCAAACGTTGATGCCCGCAACATGCAAAATAACGGTTTTCAGCCGTTTTTTCGTCAAAAATCTTATACTTGACACAAATTTTAGCTTAAATTATGTTTTTCCAAGCAGCACATAGAATTTTGACTTTGAAAGTAAAGATTCAATGAATTACCAATAATTACTTTGGTGTTTTGGGCCTATGATGTTTTAGTTTAAAGGGGGGGGGGGGTGCAATTAGGACAGACATTCTTTAAAAACATACAAACATTGTTTTTGAGTTGACTTTTGTATGTATTCATGACCCTCTTTTTGAAATTGAAAGTAAAGTTAAGTTAAGTTTCATTTAATATAGGAAATTATTTTTTCACCTCCGGCTTTGAGGTTCGAACATGCAATCTTCCTGCTACGGGCTAGTGCAGCTTCCCACTGAACCACGGGAGTTCCAGTTTAAAATGTCGAAATTTTAATACTTAACTCTTTCATAAAGCAACGAAGTGAAAGTAATCAAATAACCAGCCTGTTTACTGTTTTCGTTTAGAAATTAAGTCTCGATATAACATAAAATTGTTGTAAAACCCATTATTTTGAGCAAATATAGGATGATATCATACTTTAGTCTGCCATTTTTTTCTAGACGTTTACCGATTTCTTTATTTGAACAAAAGTGTTTTCGACATTTCCATAACCAGACACTTCAGAAACAATGTTCTGTTACATCTATTTCAACTTCGAAAAAAAAAAATTCATGACTTTTTGTCTTTTTTGTCTTTTTTTCAATTAATTTGGAAGGAAATGACCACAAATTGAGAGTGCATTACAAATAAATGATTGCGTTGGTATACTTTCAATCACTATTTTCACTTAAGTACAAGTTTTAATCATACTTTGAATAGTTTCCCTCAAAAATACACGGCGAAGTTAATAAAAAAAGTCATATTGCCCCTAAAATCAACAGTTTATTATCCCATACTCGACGGAAATATTAAGTTCAAATTAAATAAAAAACACGGTTTTTACAGGAGAAAACGTTGTCCGTTAGGGGCAATTTGATACCAAACCGTACTCGGAAGAAGTTTTAGGCACCGCTAATCACACAGCTGTGATATAGGGGATTGATTTGAGCCATCAACCACTTCTGTACGTCAACAAATGTCAAAGATTCAATACTTTGCGCAAGTTAGTTACCCAAAAATATAGCCCATCGGTACCAGAGTACCGATGGGAACAGGAAGGGGTTAAGAATGCTTAAGAATGCTTAACCCTTTCACGTTCCGCCAAATTGGACGTAAACTTATGGAAAGACACTAGCAAAGTTCAATCGCATATAGCATTCGCACTGAGGCTTACATAAAGGTCGTTTTAGGTTCATTTGAGAGATAATTGATAAAATATTTCAAAAAATATAATATATCAGAATTTTTGTCTTTTGAAGTCACGTGTTATCTGTCCAAAAGTCACGTGACTTGCGAAAAAAAAGTAAAAAAATACAAAAGTCTTCCGAAAAAGGTCGTGTGGAGACTTTTATAAGGGCTAATAGGATAAAGTTTAAGTGTCAAAGTAATGTCCTAAGTCTGATAGACACAGGAAAGTTACCATTATGGTATAGTTGGAGGAAATACGTGCTATATGCCCCCAAACGTTGATGCCCGCAACATGCAAAATAACGGTTTTCAGCCGTTTTTTCGTCAAAAATCTTATACTTGACACAAATTTTAGCTTAAATTATGTTTTTCCAAGCAGCACATAGAATTTTGACTTTGAAAGTAAAGATTCAATGAATTACCAATAATTACTTTGGTGTTTTGGGCCTATGATGTTTTAGTTTAAAGGGGGGGGGTGCAATTAGGACAGACATTCTTTAAAAACATACAAACATTGTTTTTGAGTTGACTTTTGTATGTATTCATGACCCTCTTTTTGAAATTGAAAGTAAAGTTAAGTTAAGTTTCATTTAATATAGGAAATTATTTTTTCACCTCCGGCTTTGAGGTTCGAACATGCAATCTTCCTGCTACGGGCTAGTGCAGCTTCCCACTGAACCACGGGAGTTCCAGTTTAAAATGTCGAAATTTTAATACTTAACTCTTTCATAAAGCAACGAAGTGAAAGTAATCAAATAACCAGCCTGTTTACTGTTTTCGTTTAGAAATTAAGTCTCGATATAACATAAAATTGTTGTAAAACCCATTATTTTGAGCAAATATAGGATGATATCATACTTTAGTCTGCCATTTTTTTCTAGACGTTTACCGATTTCTTTATTTGAACAAAAGTGTTTTCGACATTTCCATAACCAGACACTTCAGAAACAATGTTCTGTTACATCTATTTCAACTTCGAAAAAAAAAAATTCATGACTTTTTGTCTTTTTTGTCTTTTTTTCAATTAATTTGGAAGGAAATGACCACAAATTGAGAGTGCATTACAAATAAATGATTGCGTTGGTATACTTTCAATCACTATTTTCACTTAAGTACAAGTTTTAATCATACTTTGAATAGTTTCCCTCAAAAATACACGGCGAAGTTAATAAAAAAAGTCATATTGCCCCTAAAATCAACAGTTTATTATCCCATACTCGACGGAAATATTAAGTTCAAATTAAATAAAAAACACGGTTTTTACAGGAGAAAACGTTGTCCGTTAGGGGCAATTTGATACCAAACCGTACTCGGAAGAAGTTTTAGGCACCGCTAATCACACAGCTGTGATATAGGGGATTGATTTGAGCCATCAACCACTTCTGTACGTCAACAAATGTCAAAGATTCAATACTTTGCGCAAGTTAGTTACCCAAAAATATAGCCCATCGGTACCAGAGTACCGATGGGAACAGGAAGGGGTTAAGAATGCTTAAGAATGCTTAACCCTTTCACGTTCCGCCAAATTGGACGTAAACTTATGGAAAGACACTAGCAAAGTTCAATCGCATATAGCATTCGCACTGAGGCTTACATAAAGGTCGTTTTAGGTTCATTTGAGAGATAATTGATAAAATATTTCAAAAAATATAATATATCAGAATTTTTGTCTTTTGAAGTCACGTGTTATCTGTCCAAAAGTCACGTGACTTGCGAAAAAAAAGTAAAAAAATACAAAAGTCTTCCGAAAAAGGTCGTGTGGAGACTTTTATAAGGGCTAATAGGATAAAGTTTAAGTGTCAAAGTAATGTCCTAAGTCTGATAGACACAGGAAAGTTACCATTATGGTATAGTTGGAGGAAATACGTGCTATATGCCCCCAAACGTTGATGCCCGCAACATGCAAAATAACGGTTTTCAGCCGTTTTTTTCGTCAAAAATCTTATACTTGACACAAATTTTAGCTTAAATTATGTTTTTCCAAGCAGCACATAGAATTTTGACTTTGAAAGTAAAGATTCAATGAATTACCAATAATTACTTTGGTGTTTTGGGCCTATGATGTTTTAGTTTAAAGGGGGGGGTGCAATTAGGACAGACATTCTTTAAAAACATACAAACATTGTTTTTGAGTTGACTTTTGTATGTATTCATGACCCTCTTTTTGAAATTGAAAGTAAAGTTAAGTTAAGTTTCATTTAATATAGGAAATTATTTTTTCACCTCCGGCTTTGAGGTTCGAACATGCAATCTTCCTGCTACGGGCTAGTGCAGCTTCCCACTGAACCACGGGAGTTCCAGTTTAAAATGTCGAAATTTTAATACTTAACTCTTTCATAAAGCAACGAAGTGAAAGTAATCAAATAACCAGCCTGTTTACTGTTTTCGTTTAGAAATTAAGTCTCGATATAACATAAAATTGTTGTAAAACCCATTATTTTGAGCAAATATAGGATGATATCATACTTTAGTCTGCCATTTTTTTCTAGACGTTTACCGATTTCTTTATTTGAACAAAAGTGTTTTCGACATTTCCATAACCAGACACTTCAGAAACAATGTTCTGTTACATCTATTTCAACTTCGAAAAAAAAAAATTCATGACTTTTTGTCTTTTTTGTCTTTTTTTCAATTAATTTGGAAGGAAATGACCACAAATTGAGAGTGCATTACAAATAAATGATTGCGTTGGTATACTTTCAATCACTATTTTCACTTAAGTACAAGTTTTAATCATACTTTGAATAGTTTCCCTCAAAAATACACGGCGAAGTTAATAAAAAAAGTCATATTGCCCCTAAAATCAACAGTTTATTATCCCATACTCGACGGAAATATTAAGTTCAAATTAAATAAAAAACACGGTTTTTACAGGAGAAAACGTTGTCCGTTAGGGGCAATTTGATACCAAACCGTACTCGGAAGAAGTTTTAGGCACCGCTAATCACACAGCTGTGATATAGGGGATTGATTTGAGCCATCAACCACTTCTGTACGTCAACAAATGTCAAAGATTCAATACTTTGCGCAAGTTAGTTACCCAAAAATATAGCCCATCGGTACCAGAGTACCGATGGGAACAGGAAGGGGTTAAGAATGCTTAAGAATGCTTAACCCTTTCACGTTCCGCCAAATTGGACGTAAACTTATGGAAAGACACTAGCAAAGTTCAATCGCATATAGCATTCGCACTGAGGCTTACATAAAGGTCGTTTTAGGTTCATTTGAGAGATAATTGATAAAATATTTCAAAAAATATAATATATCAGAATTTTTGTCTTTTGAAGTCACGTGTTATCTGTCCAAAAGTCACGTGACTTGCGAAAAAAAAGTAAAAAAATACAAAAGTCTTCCGAAAAAGGTCGTGTGGAGACTTTTATAAGGGCTAATAGGATAAAGTTTAAGTGTCAAAGTAATGTCCTAAGTCTGATAGACACAGGAAAGTTACCATTATGGTATAGTTGGAGGAAATACGTGCTATATGCCCCCAAACGTTGATGCCCGCAACATGCAAAATAACGGTTTTCAGCCGTTTTTTCGTCAAAAATCTTATACTTGACACAAATTTTAGCTTAAATTATGTTTTTCCAAGCAGCACATAGAATTTTGACTTTGAAAGTAAAGATTCAATGAATTACCAATAATTACTTTGGTGTTTTGGGCCTATGATGTTTTAGTTTAAAGGGGGGGGGGGGGTGCAATTAGGACAGACATTCTTTAAAAACATACAAACATTGTTTTTGAGTTGACTTTTGTATGTATTCATGACCCTCTTTTTGAAATTGAAAGTAAAGTTAAGTTAAGTTTCATTTAATATAGGAAATTATTTTTTCACCTCCGGCTTTGAGGTTCGAACATGCAATCTTCCTGCTACGGGCTAGTGCAGCTTCCCACTGAACCACGGGAGTTCCAGTTTAAAATGTCGAAATTTTAATACTTAACTCTTTCATAAAGCAACGAAGTGAAAGTAATCAAATAACCAGCCTGTTTACTGTTTTCGTTTAGAAATTAAGTCTCGATATAACATAAAATTGTTGTAAAACCCATTATTTTGAGCAAATATAGGATGATATCATACTTTAGTCTGCCATTTTTTTCTAGACGTTTACCGATTTCTTTATTTGAACAAAAGTGTTTTCGACATTTCCATAACCAGACACTTCAGAAACAATGTTCTGTTACATCTATTTCAACTTCGAAAAAAAAAAATTCATGACTTTTTGTCTTTTTTGTCTTTTTTTCAATTAATTTGGAAGGAAATGACCACAAATTGAGAGTGCATTACAAATAAATGATTGCGTTGGTATACTTTCAATCACTATTTTCACTTAAGTACAAGTTTTAATCATACTTTGAATAGTTTCCCTCAAAAATACACGGCGAAGTTAATAAAAAAAGTCATATTGCCCCTAAAATCAACAGTTTATTATCCCATACTCGACGGAAATATTAAGTTCAAATTAAATAAAAAACACGGTTTTTACAGGAGAAAACGTTGTCCGTTAGGGGCAATTTGATACCAAACCGTACTCGGAAGAAGTTTTAGGCACCGCTAATCACACAGCTGTGATATAGGGGATTGATTTGAGCCATCAACCACTTCTGTACGTCAACAAATGTCAAAGATTCAATACTTTGCGCAAGTTAGTTACCCAAAAATATAGCCCATCGGTACCAGAGTACCGATTGGAACAGGAAGGGGTTAAGAATGCTTAAGAATGCTTAACCCTTTCACGTTCCGCCAAATTGGACGTAAACTTATGGAAAGACACTAGCAAAGTTCAATCGCATATAGCATTCGCACTGAGGCTTACATAAAGGTCGTTTTAGGTTCATTTGAGAGATAATTGATAAAATATTTCAAAAAATATAATATATCAGAATTTTTGTCTTTTGAAGTCACGTGTTATCTGTCCAAAAGTCACGTGACTTGCGAAAAAAAAGTAAAAAAATACAAAAGTCTTCCGAAAAAGGTCGTGTGGAGACTTTTATAAGGGCTAATAGGATAAAGTTTAAGTGTCAAAGTAATGTCCTAAGTCTGATAGACACAGGAAAGTTACCATTATGGTATAGTTGGAGGAAATACGTGCTATATGCCCCCAAACGTTGATGCCCGCAACATGCAAAATAACGGTTTTCAGCCGTTTTTTCGTCAAAAATCTTATACTTGACACAAATTTTAGCTTAAATTATGTTTTTCCAAGCAGCACATAGAATTTTGACTTTGAAAGTAAAGATTCAATGAATTACCAATAATTACTTTGGTGTTTTGGGCCTATGATGTTTTAGTTTAAAGGGGGGGGGGGGGTGCAATTAGGACAGACATTCTTTAAAAACATACAAACATTGTTTTTGAGTTGACTTTTGTATGTATTCATGACCCTCTTTTTGAAATTGAAAGTAAAGTTAAGTTAAGTTTCATTTAATATAGGAAATTATTTTTTCACCTCCGGCTTTGAGGTTCGAACATGCAATCTTCCTGCTACGGGCTAGTGCAGCTTCCCACTGAACCACGGGAGTTCCAGTTTAAAATGTCGAAATTTTAATACTTAACTCTTTCATAAAGCAACGAAGTGAAAGTAATCAAATAACCAGCCTGTTTACTGTTTTCGTTTAGAAATTAAGTCTCGATATAACATAAAATTGTTGTAAAACCCATTATTTTGAGCAAATATAGGATGATATCATACTTTAGTCTGCCATTTTTTTCTAGACGTTTACCGATTTCTTTATTTGAACAAAAGTGTTTTCGACATTTCCATAACCAGACACTTCAGAAACAATGTTCTGTTACATCTATTTCAACTTCGAAAAAAAAAAATTCATGACTTTTTGTCTTTTTTGTCTTTTTTTCAATTAATTTGGAAGGAAATGACCACAAATTGAGAGTGCATTACAAATAAATGATTGCGTTGGTATACTTTCAATCACTATTTTCACTTAAGTACAAGTTTTAATCATACTTTGAATAGTTTCCCTCAAAAATACACGGCGAAGTTAATAAAAAAAGTCATATTGCCCCTAAAATCAACAGTTTATTATCCCATACTCGACGGAAATATTAAGTTCAAATTAAATAAAAAACACGGTTTTTACAGGAGAAAACGTTGTCCGTTAGGGGCAATTTGATACCAAACCGTACTCGGAAGAAGTTTTAGGCACCGCTAATCACACAGCTGTGATATAGGGGATTGATTTGAGCCATCAACCACTTCTGTACGTCAACAAATGTCAAAGATTCAATACTTTGCGCAAGTTAGTTACCCAAAAATATAGCCCATCGGTACCAGAGTACCGATTGGAACAGGAAGGGGTTAAGAATGCTTAAGAATGCTTAACCCTTTCACGTTCCGCCAAATTGGACGTAAACTTATGGAAAGACACTAGCAAAGTTCAATCGCATATAGCATTCGCACTGAGGCTTACATAAAGGTCGTTTTAGGTTCATTTGAGAGATAATTGATAAAATATTTCAAAAATATAATATATCAGAATTTTTGTCTTTTGAAGTCACGTGTTATCTGTCCAAAAGTCACGTGACTTGCGAAAAAAAGTAAAAAAATACAAAAGTCTTCCGAAAAAGGTCGTGTGGAGACTTTTATAAGGGCTAATAGGATAAAGTTTAAGTGTCAAAGTAATGTCCTAAGTCTGATAGACACAGGAAAGTTACCATTATGGTATAGTTGGAGGAAATACGTGCTATATGCCCCCAAACGTTGATGCCCGCAACATGCAAAATAACGGTTTTCAGCCGTTTTTTTCGTCAAAAATCTTATACTTGACACAAATTTTAGCTTAAATTATGTTTTTCCAAGCAGCACATAGAATTTTGACTTTGAAAGTAAAGATTCAATGAATTACCAATAATTACTTTGGTGTTTTGGGCCTATGATGTTTTAGTTTAAAGGGGGGGGGGGTGCAATTAGGACAGACATTCTTTAAAAACATACAAACATTGTTTTTGAGTTGACTTTTGTATGTATTCATGACCCTCTTTTTGAAATTGAAAGTAAAGTTAAGTTAAGTTTCATTTAATATAGGAAATTATTTTTTCACCTCCGGCTTTGAGGTTCGAACATGCAATCTT
>NW_026963452.1:0-26246 GCF_036588685.1 Mytilus trossulus
GTGCTTAGAAAATTAGGGTCTAAGCCTTGGTCGTCAGCCAAACTATTAAGATTCTTTTTGAGAATGTGGCTCATAGAGAGGCTAACCTCCCACCCCAGAAAAATGGCCTTCTTTAAGGGGTCCAGGATGGTAGCTCAAAGTCTGGATCAAGGTTGACTAGAGCTATTGGGCCCTCAAGGTGCCCATAAGGGACTAGGTCAACTCAGCTGTTTGAATGAAATTGTTCAGAAAAATTATTTTACCTACCAGCTGGTAGTATGAGGGCTGGTGGTAGCGGGGGGCGTAAGCTTAATTATGTTTATATAATGAGAGTTATAGTCATATGTGTAATTTTGATGGCTGTGTTTTCGATTGTCTTAATTGCCAAGCAACCTATTTCTTTAGGGCTAGTGCTATTGAGGGGGTCTATAATTGCATGTGTGGAGGTTGCACTGGAGGTTAGAAGGTTGTTAGGGTTCTTATTGTTCCTAACTTACGTTAGGGGTGTAATAGTCCTGTTCTTGTATGTTTTAAGGATCTACCCCAATGAAGTGTATCGTTTTAATCTAGAGTTTATGGTTCTCGTCAGAAGGTGTTGTGCCAGAGCGGTCCTTATGGGTCTTATGAATTACGAGTACAGAGAAATTAGCGGGTCTTTGTTTCTAAGTTTCATGGCTGAAAGAAGCGGGTTAAGGTTATATATCCTAATAGCTGGTGTGTTACTGTTTGTAATATTAGTGGTGTCGTATTTGTGCATAAAAACCATGGTGCCTTTACGAAGAGTAAAATAAACCTAAAATAGAAGATACAGTAGCTTAATTAAAGCGTCTCATTGAAAATGAGGAAGATGGATACTTTAGTACCTTGTGTCAAATCTGTAGGAGGGTTTGATTATGGCCCTAAATTTATGGGCAAAATGCTTCTCATGATTCTAAATGCGGGCTTGAACAAATTAAGTGCAAGTTCAACATCAGTGGGGAAAATTGGTTAATAAAGGAAACTTTAACCCAGCTTTTTGACAAATTCGGGGTCAATTGATGAATGCCAGCAGCCGCGGTTAGATTCAGTTCGAATATAAATTTAAGCGGATTGGTTAGAGTCAATGTTGTGTTATAAAACTATAAAAAAACTATAGGTGCAGTGTAATGTTAACGGTTTTTTGTGGTTATATTCCTAAAGTTTTAGTGAGCTTCTAACGAATCTATGAAGTGAAACCAGGATTAGATACCCTGTTATCCATAGTTTAAAACAAAAGTTCCTCTTAACTAAACATTTGGTTGTCAAAGAGAAATAAATAGGCGGTGTCTGAGATAGAAAACAGGGGATCCTGGGTGTTAAAGGATAACCCACCTACATTTGAGCCTTGTCTTATTAGTGCGTGTGTATGGTTGTTTACTCTAATATGGTGAGTGTCCGGGTAAAATTTTTGGTTATTACTGAAGCTAACTCTTATTTTACTTGCTGAGTTCGGTAAGGTAAGTTACTTTTAGTTAGGTGCAGCTACTAGAATTGGCTATATGCCCATGTAGCACAACTTCAAAAATAATTCAGATTGACATGCAGCTTATGACAAGGTTAATCTGGGATACAGATGTAACTTAAGCAATAATTCAAAGATTGAGCTACTAAAAGGTAGCTCAACTAAGTAGACAAATAAGATAAGAAAACTTGCCTTTGAAGAAGGACTTGTAAGTAAGGGTTAAAAATAAAATTACCCTGAATACAATCAGATGAGTACTAATCGCCCGTCGCTCGCGGGGAAACCTGTGAAAAGTCGTAACAAGGTAGCAGTAACGGAAGTTGCTGCTAGGCTATAATATGCATATATAGTAAATAATATTATATTTGCCTTCCAAGCAAAAGTTCTAATGAAATTAGTGTATGCTGGCCAAATAGTTTAAGCTAAAACGTTGAGCTGTTAATTCAAAATCGCAGTAATTTGCTTTGGCTTGCTTAAGTAGTTTAGGGAAAACATAAGATTTTCATTCTTAAGTCAGATAGTATTTCTCTTAAGTTGTGCTTAGTAGTTAATGTTAATATAACTGAGAACTGCAAATTCTCCATAGTCTAGTTAGGCCTAAGCTTAGTGCCACGTGGGGGATGATCCAGTTGCTTTGATGAAGCAAAGTTCAAAAGTAGTTTTTTGGCACTTAGAACTTCGAAGCGTTATAAAGAAAAATTGTAGTAAGTAGGGCTTTGATTCCTAAAGAAAAAGTTAATCTTCTTCTTCATAAATAAGTTAAAAGTAGTTAATATATAACTTAGAATTGTCAGTTCTAGATTCCTCTTACTGAGGCTTTTTATAATTTATCTTTTTTAAAGAGACGTGCATAATTGTTTTGTGAAAAGTGCACTTGAATTAAAATAGTATAAATAAATTTTAGTACCTTTTGCATAAGGGTTTTTCAAGACAAGTTTAAGAATTTAATTTTCCCGAATAAAAGAGAGTTATTTTTTTGAGTTAAGAAATCGTGGCAGAGATTTATTAAACTAAAGAATAGCGGCTAGATACTATTCGCGCTTTTAGATATCTGGTTGGCTTAAAAAGATGTGTAAGCATTTTCCTTAACTATTTAAGGGGTAAAATTTTTTGGGTTAAGCTGAAAAATACTAAAATTGATGTTAAAAAAAAAATTGGGTTTCTATAGGCTTTAAACTGGCTATTAGATATTAGTGTATTTTAACTAAAACCAGATGGGGAAAAAAGATTAATTGGGTTATTCATTTACTTTAAAATAAGCCTATGGTTGTAGGACCAGTGACTATGATAAAAACGAGTAAAAATATTATTTATTTGGTATTACTATTTTGTTTTACCTTAAAAAACTAAAGGCTAAATAAAAGTTTTTAAACGAATTCGGCAAACTAAACTTCTCGACTGTTTAACAAAAACATTTCCTTTTGATGTAAGTAAAAGGTAGTCCCTGCCCAGTGCAACTAGAGTAATGTTTGTTGTAAACGGCGGCGTTAACGTGAGCGTCCTAAGGTAGCGCGATAATTTGCCTTTCAATTGAAGGATGGTATGAAAGGGTTAACGAAGAAGGTGCTGTGTCTGAAAATTTAATTTAAACTAACTTTAAGGTGAAGAGGCCTTTATGTAAAAGAAGGACGACAAGACCCTATGAAGCTTTATCTTAATTGGAGTTTTTGGCTCTTATACGATTTTGATGGGAGATCAGTGAAAATAAGTCTTTCACTATTATATAAATCTAACTCGTATTTCCTAACTTTATATGTGTGGCTAGCTACTCTAGGGATAACAGCGCAATTTCTCCCGAAAGATGGTATTGGAGGGGAAGATTGCGACCTCGATGTTGGCTTTAGATATCCTAGAGGCGTAGAAGCTTCTAATGGTGGGTCTGTTCGCCCTTTAAAATCTAACATGAGCTGAGTTCAGAACGGCGTGAGCTAGTTCAGTTTCTATCCTCTTTTAAAAATGAGCTAATTTTGTACGAAAGGACTTTTTCGCTAAAGCAACGCTTTGCCCTGGCTCTGTCATTGCTTAAATAATGCTACGCAATAAACTGATTAGTTTATAAAAAGGGTTGCCTTTTATGAAGCTGAAGGCCAATTAGTGGCGGTAGGGCGTGTCGTTGGTTCTTGTTAAAATTAGTATTGCTATTTTATTAAAAAATAGGGTTAAAACGGGTTGCAAATTAGGTAAAAAATAAAACAGTCTATTAATGCAGCCAAAAAGCAGCAATCACCCACCTAAAGAATAAAACAAGGGTTCTAAAAAGGCGGTGTGTAATGGATTTGTGCTAGTAACAGACAAAAAAAAACCAAACACTGTGGAAACCCTTAAGAATGAGGTTTTTATAGTGTACCGCATTTCCTGTTACCGGCCGGTACAGTGACCGCAAGGCCTGTTCTCCTGTCCTTTTACACGGAAACCCTGTTGCTGGATGCATGTAAAAAGCCCTTAGTTAAGATAACTTATAAGTCAAAGTAAAACTTAATTTTACTTGACATTGTGTATTTTATTGAAAATCTAGTTGCGAATGCCCATACCTGTCCAAACTTGTTTTAGATTATGCTTTACAACCTGTTGTAGATAAGGTTTTGAACCCTTTACAGTGAGTAAGCATTTTTCAGAGTCATGTGAGACTTAACCTAATTAGTGGTAGAAAAAAAACAAACTTAAACCTAAATTCTAAAGCTATTTGCTTCCTGTGGTTAATTGTAAACTGCAGGAGAAATGGATCTAAGGTGTTAATTTTTTTCGTTTGCCCTAATTTTGGTTGCTCATTGTGATTTTTTGGGGTTTGAAAACTAGACTATCTGTATCTTAAAATCAAAAAATAAATAGAAATCAAGTCATATGAAAGTTCCCAAAGCGTAATTCATGGGTCACTTAAAGTCTAAGCAAAAAAGTAAATCAAAAATAAAATAAAATCAAAATGACACACTAATGCCTGGGGGGGCTGATCTGGAGGGGAGGAAATAGGAAAGCAGGTTAAATAGAGGTGACAAAATGTGGTGTGCAGCAACAAAATGAAGCTAAATAAAATTGTGAAACGTAGAAGCGTGAGCTTGTAAACAAGGTTGTGAGCGTCTTAAAAAGTAAGTGTTAACAATAGTATGTAATATTAACACGCCTAAAAGGGGGTTAGGTGGGTTATAAACTTACAAAGACTACAAGTGATGAAGTTTATGTCTGGTCCTGAGGTCCCTTTTAAGTGAGTTAGTTTCGTATAAAAGGTTTTTAAGCAAAGCAATGTTCTGTCACAGATCTGAGTGCTATAGACAATATTGTATAGGGCCTTTTTATGTAAATAAACGTGGCGTTAGGCTGTTAAATGTGCTGGTTATAGGATGGTTACATAGCAATAATTACTATATTTGCCTTCTGGGCAAAAATTTTAATGAAATTAGTGTACGCTGGGTGAATAAATTAAGCTAGAATGTTGAGCTGTTAATTGAAAATCCCAGTAATTTGCTTAGGGTATAAGATTCTTATTCTCAAGCCAGATAGCCTGTCTCTTAAGTTGTGTTTAGTTGCTAATGTTAATATAACTGAGAGCTACAAATTCTTCCTAGCTTAGTTGTACGTGGGGGGATGGCCCAGTTGCTTTGATGAAGCTAAGCTCAAAAGTAGTTTATTGCTCTGAGGTGTTATAAAGAAGTATTATAGTACGTAGGACTTTGATTCCTAAAGAAAAAGTTAAAGCTTTTCTTTATAAACAATTTAAGAGGAGTTAATTAGTTTTAGGCTCATCTCACTGAGGTTTTTTAGAATTTATCTTTCTAAAGAAATGCACACGATTGCCTCATAAAAAGCTTACTTGAAGTAAAGTGGGGCAAATAAATTTTAGTACTTCTTGCATAAGGGTAAAGCGAAGAGGCCTGTGTGTAAAAGAAGAGCAACAAGACCCTGCGAAGCTTTATTTTAATTGAAGTTTTTGGGTTTGTTAACCCAAAAGCTTATGCATAGCTTTAAGGTCTCTTTTAAGCGAGCGAGTTTTTAGCTAAAGCAATACTTTGTGACGGATCTGTAATGACATAAATAATATTGTATAATAGGCTGATTAACTTATAAAAAGGGTTCTTTTTATGTAAATGAGTGTGTTGCTTAGTGATAGATTGTTGAATGTGTTGGGCACTAGAGAGGCTGTATGAGAGTGGCTTAGGCAGGGGTTTGCTGCAAAAAAAGGCTTACTGTTAAGGGGTGTGTGAGATGGTTTTTTTTCATATAAAAACTGAGTGTTTAGAATAGACGTTGGAGGAGGGGACTTATGTCAGGGCGGAGGGGGGTGACACTGTTAGGGTGCTCCCATTACCTGAAACTATTTCAGCTGTTGGAGATGCTGTTGTGAATGGTGTCGCTGAAGTTGTTCCTGATAATCAGGAGGAAGGGGGCCCCCATGCTGAGGGTGGCTATGTTCCTTTAGAAGAACAAATAGCTGTTGTGGAGCCTGAAGTCCCAGCTAATGTCTGTCAGCCAGTCGAGCAGAGAAATGTGGTTGTAAGTGAAGAAGACAGTGTTCCTGATGTTAGTAAAGACGGGGTCAGTAGTTATTAATGCTCATAGTTAAAGTTTATTGGTGTATTAATAGTTATAATTTATTAAAATAATCCATAAGATAAGCAAAATTACAGTTAATTCGTTTATTGTTAGGCTGTTATGGTCTATTTAAAAACTGGTCAATACGGGTCTCCTTACACCTAATTAACTTGGTTTTAGTGTATGCTTGAAAGGCTACAAAGCCTTTGCGGGGAGTAAGCATTCTTCAGGACCACATGAGATTCAACCTAATTATTGGCAGAGAAAGTGGTGAATTTGACCCTTAAATTCTAAGTTACTTGGGCTCTATAGCTAATTGTAAGCTGTAGGATAATGGGGATTTGAGACGTTTATTTCCTCATTTACCCCAGCTCTGGTTGCTCATGTGGTTTTCGGTTCGAAAACGAGGCGTGTATCTTAAAAATAAAAAAATTTTTGAAGCGTAAGTTGTTGGTCGCTTTAAGTCTAATTAAAAATAAAGTAAAAATGGAGCAAAAACAAAGTTGGACACTTAACACTTTGGGTGTCTTCAGAGGTGTAAAAAGGGGGGTCCAAGCTTATGTGTACTCATAAAAAAATGCGGTGTGCGGGGGGTTTGTGCCTGTATATATAACAAAAATTCATGAGGTGGCCGAGGAAGAGGTGGTGAGCTGTAAACTCATAAACAAGGTGTAGGCCTTTCTTATGAGATGGTTGGTAACAATACTGTGAATAATATTAACACGCCTAAGAGGGTTGGTCCGTGACGAAGTACTAATAAGTTGGTGAAGATTATGAATGACAGGTTCTATGATTTGCCTTGTCCTGTAAACTTAAACGCTTGGTGAAGGTTTGGCTCTATACTAGGCTTGTGCCTAATTATCCAACTTCTAAGGGGTCTTTTATTGTCAACTCATTATACTGCTCATGAAGACATGGCATTCGATTCTGTAGTACATATTATGCGTAATGTGGAAAAAGGATGAATGTATTCATGCAAATGGGTCCTCTATGTTTTTTATCTGTATTTATGCGCACATTGCTCGTGGGCTGTATTATGGGTCTTATTTAGATAAGACAGTGTGGTATTTTGGGGTGCATTTGTTTTTGTTAACTATGGCGGAGGCTTTCCTCGGTTACACTTTGCCTTGGGGGCAAATGTCATATTGGGGGGCTACTGTTATTACTAATATACTTAGAGTGATCCCCGTAGTAGGAGAGAGTATGCTCCGCTATGTATGAGGGGGTTGGACCGTGTGTAATGCAACTCTAAAGCGGTTTTATACTTTACACTTTCTCTTACCGTTTGTGATAGTGGCGGTTGTTTTTTTACACCTGTTTTTTTTACATGAGAAAGGGAGTAATAACCCTTTGGGTATTGAAAGAGGTACTATGTGTGTGCCCTTCCACCCCTTCTATACTATTAAAGATCTTTTTGGTTATGTTTGCTTTAGGTTCTTTTTTATATATTTAGTGTGTGTGGATCCTGAGCTGTTAGGGAATCATTTAAAACTATTGGCCTGCTAATCCTATAAAAAACGCCAATCCATGTTCAGCCTGAGTGGTCATTTTATGTTTGCTTATGCAATCCTTCGTTCAATTCCTCATAAAGCGGGGGGGGTATATGTTATGTTTTTGTCGATTGTAGTATTATACCTAATTCCTAGTCTTCACAGAGGTAAGTATCGAAGTTTATGTTTTTACCCCGTTTAATCAAGTAGTGTTTTGAGTGTTGGTTGGTAGGTTTATTAGGTTAACATGGATTGGTGCTCGCCCAGTGCGGGAGCCTTATATCATTTTTGGGGCAGTGTCTTTCAGTCATTTATTTCTCTAGGTTGTTATTAAACCCTCTTTCTTTGTGGGTGTGGGGACAAGCTGCTTGAATACCCTAAATTCTGTAGGAGTCGTCCTGTAGACCTGAAATGGTTTAAGTTTTTAGCTTATTTCAAGTTATTAAAATTAGTAAATCGCGAAAGTAGCGCACGTGAGTGGGCTAATAAGTGTAGAAAAATATAAATATGTCCTTTTTACGGGAGTCGATATTTTGGTGATATTGTCCATGGGAACTAGGGAAAGACCTGTTCCGGTACCATGGTTTTTGTGATGATAGTAGCAGTGGCTGTGTTGGTCTTTGTTATATATATAGGATGCGTAATCCTTCTTACTAAATTTTCTTATCGCCATTTCTTGAACCGTCAACGATTAGAATTTTGATGGGACTATTGTGCCAATGTTGATGTTAGTAGGGTTGTGGTTTCCTTCTATAATTAACCTATATTATATAGAAGAAGTAAAACGGCCCCGGTGAAATTTTAAGGCGATTGGGAAACAATGGTACTGATCTTACGAATTTTGTCGCAATTTAGACACTCCAAGCTCTAGAGAAAGCGCTGAAAGAATTTCGTGTTATACAATTGATTCTTACATAGAAGACCAGCAGGAGACATTTAGAAAAGGAGGGTATCGTTTGTTGGATGTTGATAACCGGATGGTGGCTCCAGCAGATGTGCAAATAACTGCTTTTGTAAGAAGGTCTGATGTGCTCCATTCGTTTGCACTCCCTAAGTTACTAATTAAAGTAGATGCCATCCCAGGTCGAATTAATCGGCTTCCTATAAAAGCTTCCCAGTGTAGAATTATTTACGGGCAGTGTTCTGAAATTTGCGGGGTTAACCATAGATTTATACCGATTGTGATTGAGTTTATTCCTGAGAAATATTTTGTCATATGGTTGGAAGCTCTTAACTAAAATAAAAAATAAGCTAAAGCTTTTAAGAAGCGTTAAACTTTTTAATTTAATGAACTTGTACAATGGGCAAGTAGCTTTTAGTGATAAGGTGGTCTAATATTAGGATATAGGGCTCATGCCCCTAAGGCGCCGTGAGTAGTGGCTCTTATCTTTGTGAGAGCTGGCAGAGCTAATGCGTTTGATTTAGGATCAATTCATAAGTATATATACTTGCTTTCATGGCACAAGCTGGCAGACCTAATGCATACGATTTAAGCTCGTCTTATAAGATATACTCTTGTTTGTGTGTGAATTACAAAGCTAAGCCCAGTCTCATTATGGTTAGTGTCGAGTGTCTATTTAAGACTCTAAGGAGAGTAGCTGTTTTCTTTGGAGCCTCTATCCTATTAAGCCTTTGTCAAGTGTCAGCGGACTCTTTTACTCCCTTGGGGTCGACTAAGGCTGCACTGGTGGACTGAGTAGGCGTGGTTGTTGGTGTTATCCCTTTTGTAGGGGTGCTTCTCGCTGTGGGCTTCTATACTTTGTTGGAACGTAAAATTTTGGCTATCATTATAATCCGAAAGGGTCCATCCAAGGTGAGTTATATAGGGATCTTGCAGCCTTTTAGTGACGCAGGTAAGTTGTTATGTAAAGAGTTTATTGTGCCTACACGTGCTAACGTAGGGCCCTTCATTTTGGCTCCTGCACTAATATTAACTATCAGTTTACTTGGATGGCTTTTATACCCGTATAAGTCGGCTGAAGTGTTTTATGTTTTCGGGGTGATTCTGTTTATAGTTATTACTAGAGTCAGGGTTTACGGGGTAATAATATCCGGATGGGCTTCTAACTCTAAATACTCTTTGCTAGGTGCAGTTCGTGCGATGGCGCAAAGAATTTCTTATGAGATCCCTATAGGATTTATCTTCTTTTGTGTGGTGCTGTGCTCGGGTGTGTTTATGTTTCAAGAAATTAGGGTGTTCCAACAAAGGTCCTTTTTTTTCTTTTTTCCTTTGTGCGTAGTTATAGTTGTCTGAATGCTGTGTATGCTAGCTGAAACTAATCGGGCGCCATTTGATTTTGTGGAAGGAGAGTCGGAATTAGTGTCAGGATACAACGTGGAGTACAGCGGAGGGGGGTTTGCAGTTATATTTATTGCGGAGTACTCTAGTATTCTTCTCAGAAGGGGTTATAAGGGCGGCGATATTTTTCGGGGGAAATGAAGCGTTGATCGGGGTCTTTATGATGGCTTTTGCGGTCTTCTTTGTGGTTATTCGTGCTTCTTTACCTCGTTTACGTTATGATAAGTTAATGAGTTTGTGTTGGACTGTTCTTCTATGTGTCATACTTATGGCTAGTGTGTGTGTAGTAGTTCTAGTTAGGGTGTATGTAAGATAATATAAACTAGTATAATTCATTTACACTGAATGTGTCAGATAAAGTCTGTCTTACTTATGGTTAAAAGGTTGGCAATTAGACTTATTGCATTGATTATTATAAAAAACCTAAATATGAGTGTCATTGGGTTAAGCGTTCTAACTATTCTAAGTATGGGCGCCACAAGAGTCGCGATAGGGGGGGTAGAGTTGAACGGGTTGTACACCACAGACTTTGTAATAGGGTTAATGGTTACACTAACTCTATTTGTAGCAATTCTTTCCTACCTAAGGAGGGTTAAGATCCACCGGAAAGCAAGATTTAATTTAATAATTATCAGAATCAGCCTAATTTTAGTGATAAGATTCAGGGTGAGGAGGTTCTTTCTTTTTTTTTTTTTTTTGAAAGTGTGCTAGCCCCTCTGTTGTTATTAATTGTAGGCTGAGGCTATCAGCCAGAGCGTTTACAGGCAGGGGGGTATATAGTAATCTATACGGTGTTCGGATCTCTTTTTTTCTTATGGGGGGTAAGAGAACTCTATATTAGAGGGTTGAGGAGGAGGATAAGTTCTGTGGTAAGGCTAGTAAAAAAAAGGGGAATGAGATTGTGATGGCTATACATTCTAGGGTTTCTTATCAAGCTACCAATATATCCATTTCACCTGTGACTACCTAAGGCTCACGTAGAGGCCCCAGTAGCCGGTTCGATGCTATTGGCCGGGGTGGTACTAAAATTAGGAGGGTACGGGCTGCTTCGATTTATAATAGTTATACAAATAAGGCTTAGAAGCGTTTTTTTTGTGCTGCTACTAGTGGTGAACTTGGCAGGAGGTGTCTACGCAGGATTAGCGTGTGTACGGCAAGTGGACCTAAAATGTTTGGTAGCATATTCCTCTGTAGCGCATATGAGGCTTGTGCTATTAGGAGTGCTTAGCAACACGGTATTAGGGGTAGTGGGGGCCATTATTATTATGATCGGGCATGGGTTGTGTTCATCAGGTTTGTTCAGGTATGTGAATGCTATCTATAAGATGAGGCACTCGCGTCTGCTAGTAATAAATAAAGGGGGCTTGTTAGTCTGCCCAAGTCTAGTCTTAATGTGTTTCCTGTTAAGATCAAGCAACATAGCAGCCCCTCCTAGTCTAAACTTATTTGGGGAAATCCTCGTTTTCGGCGTGGGAGGGTGAATAAGTGGAGTGTTCCTGCTTATCCTGGGTCTGATAAGCTTTATTAGGGCATGTTTTAGACTATACCTATATGGAAGTTGTTGTCACGGGAAGGGGGTGTCACACAGGGAGTCCTTAAACTTGAGAAGAGTTTGTGATGTTTTTGTTCTGGCGGCTCATTGGATACCGCTGAACTTTATGTTTATGTTTATACCCTAAACAATGAATCGTAATCCTTATTCTCGTTACTATGTACCAGGTCCAAGTCCGTGGCCCTTTTTTGTGGCTATCTCGGCAAACGGAATAGCGGTAGGGTTAATTTTGTGACTGCATCGAACTCCCAGATTTCTATTAATAGGAATGAGGTTGGGGTGTATACTATTGAGAACTTTTAGATGATGGCGAGACTTAATTCGTGAGGGAGATATTGGGTTTCATACTCGCTTCGTAATCAAGAGATTTCGTGATGGAGTTGCCCTTTTTATTCTGTCTGAAGTAATGTTCTTCTTTTCTTTTTTTTGGACTTTCTTCCATAATGCCTTAAGACCCTCGTGTGAACTAGGGATGCGATGACCCCCTCCAGGGATCCGCACGCCAAACCCGTCGTCGACAAGGCTGTTCGAGACAGGTCTTTTAATTAGGAGGGGGTTATTCGTAACTCAAGCCCATAAGAGAATGCGTTTGAAGGATTATGATGTTGGGCCATTTATTGGCCTAGTGGTAACAATTTTATGTGGGACTGTGTTCTTCCTAGTGCAACTTCGAGAATACTACTGAAACTCATACACTATTGCAGATAGGGTGTATGGAAGAGTGTTTTATTTACTAACTGGGTTTCATGGAATGCACGTAGTTGTGGGGACTCTTTGACTAATGGTGAGGTTAGTCCGACTATGGCGTGGGGAGTTTTCCAGTCAACGGCACTTTGGTTTTGAGGCTTGCATTTGGTACTGACACTTCGTAGATGTGGTATGGGTAGCATTATGATGTTTAGTATATGTGTGGTTTGGAGGATGGTTATACATGTGGTGGTTCAAAATATGAGACGGGGACGTCTATACGTTTAAGTACCCAGACGCAAAGCCTTCGTGGTATGCGTACATTCAAGAAGAGCATGCTCCGTCCTGATATAAGATTCCTGACCATTTAAAAGGTTAAAAATAGGAGTCATACAGACTAGTTAAACAGTTTTGATTTGAAATCAAGTACCAAAGCGATTCCAAGCGCTTACTAGTCTGAGTAAAGTAGTCTAATTAAGGACAGAAGACCTATGATTTTCAAGTGTTATAAGTAACCTTTACTTGAAATGGTAAGCTTTGTGGTAAGACCTATAAAATTAGTGAGATTAGGGGTAATATTGATCGGGACAATTCTTAGGGTTAGAAGAGAAGAGATAGTAGGGGTGTGACTCGGTTTAGAGCTAAATCTGTATGGATTTCTTGTAATTATAAACCCTGATGGTCACTATAGTCCTGAGCCCTGTGTAAAATATTTTGTGGTACAAAGAACGGGGTCAATTCTGATACTAGTGGGTTTTGTAACCTTGATAGAGCAGCACGTAGTGAGAGGGCTGGTGATAAGGGGGGCGGGTACAGTGTTAAAATCTGGCGTTTTCCCGCTACATTCGTGGGTCCCTTCAATTATTAAGAACAGCAGATGGTTAGCAAGAGGGTTAATATTAACTTGGCAAAAAGTCGCCCCCCTTGTCTTTTTATCAATAATTATACCCTCTAAGGGGTTGTGAGTAGTAATTGTATTGATAGCTGGAATTGGGGCAGTAGGGGGCCTTAACCAGAATTCAGTACGAGTAATAAGCGCGTACTCGTCGTTTGTGCATACATCATGAATGCTGTTAGGGCTCACATGGTCAAGAGTAGTCTTTGTAGGGTATTTTGCAGTTTACTCGCTGTCGGTAGGGCTGTTTTTTTATGGGTGCTCAATAATAAACAAAACAAGAATGGGCGGTCAGATTAGTAGAGCCGCGAGGGGTATAGGGTTACTGATACTGATGGGGATGCCTCCTTTCCTTGGCTTTCTAGCGAAAGTATTGGTGTTTCTAATGAGAGGAAGGGCTGTAATCGTGGCTTGTATTATAGGTTCAGTAATCAGGCTAAAATTCTACATTGACTTTTTTTATAGGATAGTAATAAAAAGGTTAGTAGACAAAAACAAAGCAGAATTCAAGATTATGTGGAGGATAGTGATCGGGGCTAACCTAGCAGGGGGGGCATTGATCTTGGTGAGATTTATTTAGAAACTGCTTTTAGGCCAGGGGCGTTTTGATTTCGGCTCAAAAAGAGTGGGTAAAACCACAAAAGTATGATAAAAAGGTAATTTAAAATAAAATATTTTGTTTCAAACATAACTATAGGTAGTTGTTACCTCCTTTTTGTAGAATGGTACTTTAAAAAAAAGGATTGGTTTGCATCTAATTATTAAGCCTAGGTTTTCATTCTTAAGTGAGGAAGTTAATTAACATAATAGGGCTGCTAACTTTGTTATAAATGGCTTGTACCATTTTTCCTTATAAAAAAGTAGTTTAATTTAAGAACGATAGGTTGTGGGGCTATTAGTGGTGTCAACCCTTTTTTAGCTAGATATAGTTTAAAATAAAATATTGGCTTTGGGAGCTAAAGACACTTCCATAAGTTTTCTAGAAGAATGGTTATGGGGTTAAGAGTTGCGTTTGTCTGCATTGTGTCTTTTTTGTTTACGGGGTTATTTATGCTACTAAGGGAAAAGCGGGGTCTAGACCGAGAAAAGTGCAGTCCATATGAGTGTGGATTTGAGCCTATTGGAAGAGCTCGGAGGCCCTTTTCTATCCGATTCTTTCTAGTAGCAGTTTTGTTCGTCGTGTTTGATGTAGAGGTAGTGCTGTTAATACCTTTTGCCTACATGTTCTTTTACGGTAAGAGAGTGTTAGGGATTTTGTCCTCAAGGGGTTTCCTTCTTATCTTGTTTGGGGGTCTCTACCACGAATATCGTGAGGGGTCTTTGGAATGAGTAGGTTAATACTAGAAGTGGCATTTATGCGAAACGAATTTTGATGAGAGGTGATTGTAAGAGGCTTACTTTTGCTGTTGGAAGTGTATTGTGTGTACCTGTGGTTTTCACGTCGAGAGTGCTTCTTAAGGAAGTATGGGACCAATGAAAGTTCTCAAGGATCTAATAGAAGGTTTGAAAAGGCATATCTTACTATAGCGTATAGGGAAAAAAATATTAAGAGGCTAAAATCTAGTGCGGCTCTAAGGGCTAATAAGGCTAGATGATTGGCTTCTAAGTAAGGATAAATAAAATGATAAAAATACTAAAAAAGGAAGAAGTAGGGGGTTATGGAGAAGTGGAGTCCTGGTGACGTCGATGGCTGTGATCAACAAATCACAAAGATATTGGAACCCTTTATCTGTATAGCGGAGTCTGAGGAGGGTTGTTTGGAGCAAGGTTGAGGTTAATGATCCGAATGCAACTGGGGCATCCTGGAGCAGTGTTCTTAAAAAGAGATTGATTCTATAATGTGGTGGTTACAACGCATGCCTTAATAATAATTTTTTTTGCTGTGATACCTATCTTAATTGGAGCTTTCGGTAATTGGTTGATTCCTCTGCTAGTAGGAGGTAAAGATATAATTTACCCGCGAATAAACAACTTAAGTTATTGACTATCTCCTAATGCACTATATTTACTAATACTGTCCTTTAGAACGGATAAAGGAGTTGGTGCTGGATGAACTATTTACCCCCCTTTATCTGTGTACCCCTATCATAGGGGCCCTAGGATGGATGTTCTTATTGTGTCACTACATCTAGCTGGGCTCAGCTCTCTAGTGGGGGCTATTAACTTTGCTAGGACCAATAAAAATATGCCAGTGTTAGAAATGAAAGGAGAACGAGCGGAGCTTTATGTTTTAAGGATTAGAGTTACTGCAGTTCTTTTAATTATTTCAATTCCGGTTCTAGGAGGGGGCATCACAATAATCTTGTTTGACCGAAACTTTAACACAACTTTTTTCGATCCCGCAGGAGGGGGGGACCCCGTTTTGTTCCAACATTTGTTTTGATTTTTTGGGCATCCGGAAGTGTATATTCTTATTCTACCTGCCTTTGGTGTGATATCAAAAGTAATTATGCATTGCTCTGGAAAAGAAGCGGTTTTTGGTCTAATTGGGATAGTATACGCAATAATCGGAATTGGAGGGTTAGGGTGTATGGTGTGGGCTCACCACATGTTTACCGTAGGTCTTAATGTTGATACTCGAGGCTATTTTTCTACCGCAACTATAGTAATCGCTGTTCCAACAGGGGTGAAAGTATTCAGATGACTGGCAACTATAGCAGGAAGAAAATTCAAAATAAAGCCTGCCGCCTACTGAAGTACTGGGTTTCTGTTTTTATTCACCGTGGGAGGGCTAACAGGGGTCTTACTGTCTAGGGCTTCTATGGATGTGTCTCTACACGACACATATTATGTGGTGGCTCATTTCCATTATGTGCTAAGAATAGGGGCGGTGTTTGGGGTGTTCTGTGGTCTTAACCATTGGTTGCCAAATTTTGTTGGAGTATGCTTTAATAAGAAATGGAGGAAAGCCCATTTTATAGCAATATTTTTTGGGGTAAATACTACCTTCTTTCCTCAGCATTTCTTAGGCCTAAGAGGAATGCCTCGACGGTATATAGACTACGCTGATATTTATGCTCACTGACATTGGGTGTCTTCTTATGGGTCCGCTGTGTCTTTTGGGTCTCTAATATATTTTAAGTTCCTTCTATGAGAGGCTCTAGTAAGCCAGCGAGGGGTTGTATTTAGTGGGGGTTTATGTGGTGAAATAGACTGAGCAGGTACCCGAGACCTTTATCCAGGAAGGAAGCATGTTTATAGCCAATTGCCATTTGTGTGAACTAACCCTTATAACACGTGTATCACTTATATTTATAAGAAATCGCGTAATCAATAATTTAAAGTCATGTTAATAGATGTTTTTTCTAGATTTGATGCTCACAGCTATAACTTAATTTGGTTGTCTATGCCGTTATGGTTGCTGTCTTCTATAGTGCCAATAACCGTGCTATTTAGAGACGTGTACACTAAGGGTAGAAGTACGAGCTCTTTTCGGAGTTTGGTGCTATCCTTTACTTATTCGATGATTCGATTGAACGGAAAGGGACTAAAGCTATCTGGGTTTCCTCTAGTAATAAGGGGTCTGTTCATGATAATTCTGATACTAAATCTGTCTGGAAACTTTCCATTCTTTTTCCCTGTAAGAGGGCAGTTTGTGTTCGGGTTCTCCTTTGCTTTGTCTATTTGAACTTGTTTAGTTTTATCTAGTCTTTTATGCAGATTTGAGCAGGGGTTGATGAGTCTCGTTCCAACAGGTTGCCCGTTAATCCTTGTGCCTTTTATAGTAGTGGTTGAGCTAATTAGTGGCATACTTCGCCCTTTAACATTAGTTTTACGTCTGACACTAAATCTGGGAGCTGGTAAAGTAATTCTAACTATATGCAGGAGAGAGTTAGTAGTTAGCTGGTTAAATAGCAGAAGGCTGCTTACAGGAGTTGGGGGTATTAAAGGGTTAATAATGGGCGGAGGTGTTTTTGGAGCCGCTGAAGTTGCAATCGCGTGTATTCAGTGTTATATTTTTTGTGTCTTATTGTGTCTCTATACGGAGGATCATAGAAGGTAGGTAGTTTTAAAAGCTTTGCTGAAGCGACGGCCTTGTAAGTCGTAGAAAACTATGTGTTTTAAAGCTATGATTTGAATAAAATTCCTAGGAGTTTTCTTAATAAGTATAGGCTGTTTTGTAATCTTCCGTATAAACAAACACCTTTTGTGTTTATTTGTAGGGCTTGAAATAATAAGACTAGGCTTATTGTTTGTAACCCATGTGTTTCTAATAAATCAGTTTTGGTTAATTTTACTAATTCTATGTTTAGCTGTTTGCGAAGCCAGAATTTGCTTGGCCCTTCTGGTTATGGTGATGCGACTATGCGGAGACGATTTGATGTCAAGGTTACTAAGAGATGGCTCGTAAAAATAGTATCATACAATTAAAAAGTAACTTAGGGTTACTTTTACTGATTCTGATTGGATACTTATTTATTCTTAGAGGGAGGACCTTTGGAAAAGCTTATTTATTGGAAGTTACTGTTTGAGAGAGTAATTGTCTCTCATTTAGCTTCAGAGTTCTACTAGATAGCGTAAGAATAGTCTTTGTTGGGACGGTTTTGGTAATTAGAGGAAGTGTAGCAACCTACTGCAAGTGGTATATAGCTGGAGAGCCATACTACAAGCGGTTTATGGGATTAGTATGGTTGTTTGTGCTGTCTATAGTGTTTATAATCTTAGTTCCTAATTTAGTAATACTTTTAATTGGTTGAGACGGGCTAGGGCTCACCTCATTCCTATTAGTGGCTTATTACCAGAACAATAAGAGGTTATCTGCGGCTATGTTGACAGCTTTGACTAATCGAATTGGGGATGTTTTTGTACTTTTTAGAGTTTCTATTTTTTTAAGAGAAGGGGGGTGGTTAATTTATATATACCACCCAGTGCAGACATGGGTTAATTTAGGGTTTGTGGTAGTTCTTGCAGGTATAACTAAAAGCGCACAAATGCCGTTTTGCGCATGGCTACCTGCTGCCATGGCGGCACCCACACCGGTCTCCTCTTTGGTGCATTCTTCGACATTGGTGACAGCTGGGGTTTATTTGATTCTTCGCTCTTTTTATATTATCAGAGCTAATCCCTTTGTGACTCAAATACTTATAGTCTTAAGACTATTTACTCTAATATTAGCGGGGTCAAGGGCTGTGTTTGCGTTTGACCTAAAAAAGGTAATCGCACTCTCTCGACTTTGAGGCAGTTAAGGTTAATAATATTCTCGATTTCAATCCTTCTTCCGTCTGTAGCTTTTTTTCATTTAGTAACCCATGCGGTATTTAAAGCTTTGTTGTTTCTAGGCGCAGGGGGTGTTATTCATAGAAACCAAAGAATCCAAGATATCCGGGGGTTAAGAAGCTTGTGGCAAGGATTACCGGTAAGAATGGGTGCAATAACGGTTGCAATTGTGTCCTTGAGAGGGGCCCCGTTTATAAGAGGGTTTTTCTCTAAAGACCTAATAATTGAGCTAAGAATGATAGACAGAAGAATAACTTATGGGTGCTATTTATTAGAGCTAACAGGTTTAATCTTCACTTCTTTTTATAGGGCACGGATTGTATTTAGAGTAATACTTGGGTCTAATTACGTTAATAGCAGAAGTTTGCGGATTAATGAGCACTTAAATATACAAACTCCTTTTCTTAGCCTGTATATTGGGGCTATTATCTTAGGAGGGGTATTAGGGAGGAAAATAGAGAGGTTTGGGTTTGTAGTAGTTCTTGAGAAATATGAGAGAGTCAGAGTATTTCTTATTCCCTTTGTAGGGTTAATTTTGTGATGAGGAGTGCTTAGAAAATTAGGGTCTAAGCCTTGGTCGTCAGCCAAACTATTAAGATTCTTTTTGAGAATGTGGCTCATAGAGAGGCTAACCTCCCACCCCAGAAAAATGGCCTTCTTTAAGGGGTCCAGGATGGTAGCTCAAAGTCTGGATCAAGGTTGACTAGAGCTATTGGGCCCTCAAGGTGCCCATAAGGGACTAGGTCAACTCAGCTGTTTGAATGAAATTGTTCAGAAAAATTATTTTACCTACCAGCTGGTAGTATGAGGGCTGGTGGTAGCGGGGGGCGTAAGCTTAATTATGTTTATATAATGAGAGTTATAGTCATATGTGTAATTTTGATGGCTGTGTTTTCGATTGTCTTAATTGCCAAGCAACCTATTTCTTTAGGGCTAGTGCTATTGAGGGGGTCTATAATTGCATGTGTGGAGGTTGCACTGGAGGTTAGAAGGTTGTTAGGGTTCTTATTGTTCCTAACTTACGTTAGGGGTGTAATAGTCCTGTTCTTGTATGTTTTAAGGATCTACCCCAATGAAGTGTATCGTTTTAATCTAGAGTTTATGGTTCTCGTCAGAAGGTGTTGTGCCAGAGCGGTCCTTATGGGTCTTATGAATTACGAGTACAGAGAAATTAGCGGGTCTTTGTTTCTAAGTTTCATGGCTGAAAGAAGCGGGTTAAGGTTATATATCCTAATAGCTGGTGTGTTACTGTTTGTAATATTAGTGGTGTCGTATTTGTGCATAAAAACCATGGTGCCTTTACGAAGAGTAAAATAAACCTAAAATAGAAGATACAGTAGCTTAATTAAAGCGTCTCATTGAAAATGAGGAAGATGGATACTTTAGTACCTTGTGTCAAATCTGTAGGAGGGTTTGATTATGGCCCTAAATTTATGGGCAAAATGCTTCTCATGATTCTAAATGCGGGCTTGAACAAATTAAGTGCAAGTTCAACATCAGTGGGGAAAATTGGTTAATAAAGGAAACTTTAACCCAGCTTTTTGACAAATTCGGGGTCAATTGATGAATGCCAGCAGCCGCGGTTAGATTCAGTTCGAATATAAATTTAAGCGGATTGGTTAGAGTCAATGTTGTGTTATAAAACTATAAAAAAACTATAGGTGCAGTGTAATGTTAACGGTTTTTTGTGGTTATATTCCTAAAGTTTTAGTGAGCTTCTAACGAATCTATGAAGTGAAACCAGGATTAGATACCCTGTTATCCATAGTTTAAAACAAAAGTTCCTCTTAACTAAACATTTGGTTGTCAAAGAGAAATAAATAGGCGGTGTCTGAGATAGAAAACAGGGGATCCTGGGTGTTAAAGGATAACCCACCTACATTTGAGCCTTGTCTTATTAGTGCGTGTGTATGGTTGTTTACTCTAATATGGTGAGTGTCCGGGTAAAATTTTTGGTTATTACTGAAGCTAACTCTTATTTTACTTGCTGAGTTCGGTAAGGTAAGTTACTTTTAGTTAGGTGCAGCTACTAGAATTGGCTATATGCCCATGTAGCACAACTTCAAAAATAATTCAGATTGACATGCAGCTTATGACAAGGTTAATCTGGGATACAGATGTAACTTAAGCAATAATTCAAAGATTGAGCTACTAAAAGGTAGCTCAACTAAGTAGACAAATAAGATAAGAAAACTTGCCTTTGAAGAAGGACTTGTAAGTAAGGGTTAAAAATAAAATTACCCTGAATACAATCAGATGAGTACTAATCGCCCGTCGCTCGCGGGGAAACCTGTGAAAAGTCGTAACAAGGTAGCAGTAACGGAAGTTGCTGCTAGGCTATAATATGCATATATAGTAAATAATATTATATTTGCCTTCCAAGCAAAAGTTCTAATGAAATTAGTGTATGCTGGCCAAATAGTTTAAGCTAAAACGTTGAGCTGTTAATTCAAAATCGCAGTAATTTGCTTTGGCTTGCTTAAGTAGTTTAGGGAAAACATAAGATTTTCATTCTTAAGTCAGATAGTATTTCTCTTAAGTTGTGCTTAGTAGTTAATGTTAATATAACTGAGAACTGCAAATTCTCCATAGTCTAGTTAGGCCTAAGCTTAGTGCCACGTGGGGGATGATCCAGTTGCTTTGATGAAGCAAAGTTCAAAAGTAGTTTTTTGGCACTTAGAACTTCGAAGCGTTATAAAGAAAAATTGTAGTAAGTAGGGCTTTGATTCCTAAAGAAAAAGTTAATCTTCTTCTTCATAAATAAGTTAAAAGTAGTTAATATATAACTTAGAATTGTCAGTTCTAGATTCCTCTTACTGAGGCTTTTTATAATTTATCTTTTTTAAAGAGACGTGCATAATTGTTTTGTGAAAAGTGCACTTGAATTAAAATAGTATAAATAAATTTTAGTACCTTTTGCATAAGGGTTTTTCAAGACAAGTTTAAGAATTTAATTTTCCCGAATAAAAGAGAGTTATTTTTTTGAGTTAAGAAATCGTGGCAGAGATTTAATTAAACTAAAGAATAGCGGCTAGATACTATTCGCGCTTTTAGATATCTGGTTGGCTTAAAAAGATGTGTAAGCATTTTCCTTAACTATTTAAGGGGTAAAATTTTTTGGGTTAAGCTGAAAAATACTAAAATTGATGTTAAAAAAAAATTGGGTTTCTATAGGCTTTAAACTGGCTATTAGATATTAGTGTATTTTAACTAAAACCAGATGGGGAAAAAAGATTAATTGGGTTATTCATTTACTTTAAAATAAGCCTATGGTTGTAGGACCAGTGACTATGATAAAAACGAGTAAAAATATTATTTATTTGGTATTACTATTTTGTTTTACCTTAAAAAACTAAAGGCTAAATAAAAGTTTTTAAACGAATTCGGCAAACTAAACTTCTCGACTGTTTAACAAAAACATTTCCTTTTGATGTAAGTAAAAGGTAGTCCCTGCCCAGTGCAACTAGAGTAATGTTTGTTGTAAACGGCGGCGTTAACGTGAGCGTCCTAAGGTAGCGCGATAATTTGCCTTTCAATTGAAGGATGGTATGAAAGGGTTAACGAAGAAGGTGCTGTGTCTGAAAATTTAATTTAAACTAACTTTAAGGTGAAGAGGCCTTTATGTAAAAGAAGGACGACAAGACCCTATGAAGCTTTATCTTAATTGGAGTTTTTGGCTCTTATACGATTTTGATGGGAGATCAGTGAAAATAAGTCTTTCACTATTATATAAATCTAACTCGTATTTCCTAACTTTATATGTGTGGCTAGCTACTCTAGGGATAACAGCGCAATTTCTCCCGAAAGATGGTATTGGAGGGGAAGATTGCGACCTCGATGTTGGCTTTAGATATCCTAGAGGCGTAGAAGCTTCTAATGGTGGGTCTGTTCGCCCTTTAAAATCTAACATGAGCTGAGTTCAGAACGGCGTGAGCTAGTTCAGTTTCTATCCTCTTTTAAAAATGAGCTAATTTTGTACGAAAGGACTTTTTCGCTAAAGCAACGCTTTGCCCTGGCTCTGTCATTGCTTAAATAATGCTACGCAATAAACTGATTAGTTTATAAAAAGGGTTGCCTTTTATGAAGCTGAAGGCCAATTAGTGGCGGTAGGGCGTGTCGTTGGTTCTTGTTAAAATTAGTATTGCTATTTTATTAAAAAATAGGGTTAAAACGGGTTGCAAATTAGGTAAAAAATAAAACAGTCTATTAATGCAGCCAAAAAGCAGCAATCACCCACCTAAAGAATAAAACAAGGGTTCTAAAAAGGCGGTGTGTAATGGATTTGTGCTAGTAACAGACAAAAAAAAAACCAAACACTGTGGAAACCCTTAAGAATGAGGTTTTATAGTGTACCGCATTTCCTGTTACCGGCCGGTACAGTGACCGCAAGGCCTGTTCTCCTGTCCTTTTACACGGAAACCCTGTTGCTGATGCATGTAAAAAGCCCTTAGTTAAGATAACTTATAAGTCAAAGTAAAACTTAATTTTACTTGACATTGTGTATTTTATTGAAAATCTAGTTGCGAATGCCCATACCTGTCCAAACTTGTTTTAGATTATGCTTTACAACCTGTTGTAGATAAGGTTTTGAACCCTTTACAGTGAGTAAGCATTTTTCAGAGTCATGTGAGACTTAACCTAATTAGTGGTAGAAAAAAACAAACTTAAACCTAAATTCTAAAGCTATTTGCTTCCTGTGGTTAATTGTAAACTGCAGGAGAAATGGATCTAAGGTGTTAATTTTTTTCGTTTGCCCTAATTTTGGTTGCTCATGTGATTTTTTGGGGTTTGAAAAACTAGACTATCTGTATCTTAAAATCAAAAAATAAATAGAAATCAAGTCATATGAAAGTTCCCAAAGCGTAATTCATGGGTCACTTAAAGTCTAAGCAAAAAAGTAAATCAAAAATAAAATAAAATCAAAATGACACACTAATGCCTGGGGGGGCTGATCTGGAGGGGAGGAAATAGGAAAGCAGGTTAAATAGAGGTGACAAAAATGTGGTGTGCAGCAACAAAATGAAGCTAAATAAAATTGTGAAACGTAGAAGCGTGAGCTTGTAAACAAGGTTGTGAGCGTCTTAAAAAGTAAGTGTTAACAATAGTATGTAATATTAACACGCCTAAAAGGGGGTTAGGTGGGTTATAAACTTACAAAGACTACAAGTGATGAAGTTTATGTCTGGTCCTGAGGTCCCTTTTAAGTGAGTTAGTTTCGTATAAAAGGTTTTTAAGCAAAGCAATGTTCTGTCACAGATCTGAGTGCTATAGACAATATTGTATAGGGCCTTTTTATGTAAATAAACGTGGCGTTAGGCTGTTAAATGTGCTGGTTATAGGATGGTTACATAGCAATAATTACTATATTTGCCTTCTGGGCAAAAATTTTAATGAAATTAGTGTACGCTGGGTGAATAAATTAAGCTAGAATGTTGAGCTGTTAATTGAAAATCCCAGTAATTTGCTTAGGGTATAAGATTCTTATTCTCAAGCCAGATAGCCTGTCTCTTAAGTTGTGTTTAGTTGCTAATGTTAATATAACTGAGAGCTACAAATTCTTCCTAGCTTAGTTGTACGTGGGGGGATGGCCCAGTTGCTTTGATGAAGCTAAGCTCAAAAGTAGTTTATTGCTCTGAGGTGTTATAAAGAAGTATTATAGTACGTAGGACTTTGATTCCTAAAGAAAAAGTTAAAGCTTTTCTTTATAAACAATTTAAGAGGAGTTAATTAGTTTTAGGCTCATCTCACTGAGGTTTTTTAGAATTTATCTTTCTAAAGAAATGCACACGATTGCCTCATAAAAAGCTTACTTGAAGTAAAGTGGGGCAAATAAATTTTAGTACTTCTTGCATAAGGGTAAAGCGAAGAGGCCTGTGTGTAAAAGAAGAGCAACAAGACCCTGCGAAGCTTTATTTTAATTGAAGTTTTTGGGTTTGTTAACCCAAAAGCTTATGCATAGCTTTAAGGTCTCTTTTAAGCGAGCGAGTTTTTAGCTAAAGCAATACTTTGTGACGGATCTGTAATGACATAAATAATATTGTATAATAGGCTGATTAACTTATAAAAAGGGTTCTTTTTATGTAAATGAGTGTGTTGCTTAGTGATAGATTGTTGAATGTGTTGGGCACTAGAGAGGCTGTATGAGAGTGGCTTAGGCAGGGGTTTGCTGCAAAAAAAGGCTTACTGTTAAGGGGTGTGTGAGATGGTTTTTTTTCATATAAAAACTGAGTGTTTAGAATAGACGTTGGAGGAGGGGACTTATGTCAGGGCGGAGGGGGTGACACTGTTAGGGTGCTCCCATTACCTGAAACTATTTCAGCTGTTGGAGATGCTGTTGTGAATGGTGTCGCTGAAGTTGTTCCTGATAATCAGGAGGAAGGGGGCCCCCATGCTGAGGGTGGCTATGTTCCTTTAGAAGAACAAATAGCTGTTGTGGAGCCTGAAGTCCCAGCTAATGTCTGTCAGCCAGTCGAGCAGAGAAATGTGGTTGTAAGTGAAGAAGACAGTGTTCCTGATGTTAGTAAAGACGGGGTCAGTAGTTATTAATGCTCATAGTTAAAGTTTATTGGTGTATTAATAGTTATAATTTATTAAAATAATCCATAAGATAAGCAAAATTACAGTTAATTCGTTTATTGTTAGGCTGTTATGGTCTATTTAAAAACTGGTCAATACGGGTCTCCTTACACCTAATTAACTTGGTTTTAGTGTATGCTTGAAAGGCTACAAAGCCTTTGCGGGGAGTAAGCATTCTTCAGGACCACATGAGATTCAACCTAATTATTGGCAGAGAAAGTGGTGAATTTGACCCTTAAATTCTAAGTTACTTGGGCTCTATAGCTAATTGTAAGCTGTAGGATAATGGGGATTTGAGACGTTTATTTCCTCATTTACCCCAGCTCTGGTTGCTCATGTGGTTTCGGTTCGAAAACGAGGCGTGTATCTTAAAAATAAAAAAATTTTTGAAGCGTAAGTTGTTGGTCGCTTTAAGTCTAATTAAAAATAAAGTAAAAATGGAGCAAAAACAAAGTTGGACACTTAACACTTTGGGTGTCTTCAGAGGTGTAAAAAGGGGGGTCCAAGCTTATGTGTACTCATAAAAAAATGCGGTGTGCGGGGGGTTTGTGCCTGTATATATAACAAAAATTCATGAGGTGGCCGAGGAAGAGGTGGTGAGCTGTAAACTCATAAACAAGGTGTAGGCCTTTCTTATGAGATGGTTGGTAACAATACTGTGAATAATATTAACACGCCTAAGAGGGTTGGTCCGTGACGAAGTACTAATAAGTTGGTGAAGATTATGAATGACAGGTTCTATGATTTGCCTTGTCCTGTAAACTTAAACGCTTGGTGAAGGTTTGGCTCTATACTAGGCTTGTGCCTAATTATCCAACTTCTAAGGGGTCTTTTATTGTCAACTCATTATACTGCTCATGAAGACATGGCATTCGATTCTGTAGTACATATTATGCGTAATGTGGAAAAAGGATGAATGTTGCGTAATATTCATGCAAATGGGTCCTCTATGTTTTTTATCTGTATTTATGCGCACATTGCTCGTGGGCTGTATTATGGGTCTTATTTAGATAAGACAGTGTGGTATTTTGGGGTGCATTTGTTTTTGTTAACTATGGCGGAGGCTTTCCTCGGTTACACTTTGCCTTGGGGGCAAATGTCATATTGGGGGGCTACTGTTATTACTAATATACTTAGAGTGATCCCCGTAGTAGGAGAGAGTATGCTCCGCTATGTATGAGGGGGTTGGACCGTGTGTAATGCAACTCTAAAGCGGTTTTATACTTTACACTTTCTCTTACCGTTTGTGATAGTGGCGGTTGTTTTTTTACACCTGTTTTTTTTACATGAGAAAGGGAGTAATAACCCTTTGGGTATTGAAAGAGGTACTATGTGTGTGCCCTTCCACCCCTTCTATACTATTAAAGATCTTTTTGGTTATGTTTGCTTTAGGTTCTTTTTTATATATTTAGTGTGTGTGGATCCTGAGCTGTTAGGGAATCATTTAAACTATTGGCCTGCTAATCCTATAAAAACGCCAATCCATGTTCAGCCTGAGTGGTATTTTATGTTTGCTTATGCAATCCTTCGTTCAATTCCTCATAAAG